>NC_052513.1:21464116-21554116 GCF_014356525.2 Nilaparvata lugens | reverse complement strand
TTGGTCTGTCTTCTTTCTTTATTATTCGTTCACTAAGTGTGAGAATTACAGCTGAATGATCAGAATCCAGGTCAAAGCTCTCTTCAATGTCGATGAAATTACTGGATATTCTCTTTGTTATGAAGAAATCTAGAAGATCTGGAGTTTTATTCAAATCTGTTGGCCAATAGTAGGTGTCCCTGATGAATGGAATTCGCAGCCCAGCTCCTGGATAGCCTCTCTGAGTTCTTTTCCTTTGGTAGTCGTGAGTCTTGAACCCCAATCCTTATGCTTGGCATTAAAATCTCCACCCACTATGAATCTATCTCCAAGCTGATGAAGAATATTTGTATAATCATTTTTCTTTAAATTGTAACGTGGTGGAAAATATGCAGCTCCAACAAGTATTTTCTGGTTGATGGACTCTATTCCAACTACAGTTAGCTGTATTTCATTACTTTGAATACTGAAGTCTTCATAGTGTTTAATACTCTCCTTCACTATTACAGCACTTCCACCTCTTGCTTGATTTTGAGGATGAATAGTTTCGTAAACATTATATCCATTGATTTTGAAGTGAGTCTGCTCAGTTGAATGGGTTTCAGAGATGAGGCAAACATCTATATTTCGTGTCTTTAGAAATATTTCTATTTCTTGTTTTCTATTATTATTGATATTATTTATTCCATTGGCATTCCAGGTAGCAATCCTTATATCTTGTTGGCTCGCAATATTCATTTTCTAGTTTTCTTCTCAATACTCTTACTCTTCCCTTCCAAGCTGTCAAGTCGTCCAGAAAGAATATTTAAACTGTTCAAAATTTCCTGCAAAACCTTATTGACTTCAACTGGTTGTTGTTGTTGTGTTGCTTTGGTTGGCTCTCCTGTTGTAGGCTTGGAGTGGGTTTCGTTACTTGGGAATAGGATATTTCTCCAGTGTACTTTTTTGAAGTGAAGTTTCTTTGTTTAGTTGTATGTGGTACTTCGCTACTTCTTTTAACTAGGTTTTCTTTTTCAGTTCTTCTTCTCTGAAGTTCTTTTGCGATGAGACAGCCTCTGTAGTTAGCTGGGTGAGCCTCAGCACAATTGAAACATTTGGCTGGGGTTTCTTTAGCCTTAGTACACGAAATAGTCCAGTGTTTTCCAGCACACTTCACACACACAGGTTCATGTTGACAGTATGTCTGTGTATGACCAAACCGCTGACAACGTTTACACTGTGGAATCATTTTATTACTTCTAATTGATTCAATTTTCACTTTCATGTAGCAAATATGTTTAATTTCAAATATTCTTTTTGTATCTTCTGTATTCTTGAATGTTAGCATGAACATTGGAAGTCTGATGATGTGTTCTTTTCCATCTTTCTTCACTTTTTTCATTTTGTTGACAGCACTGATTATTTGAAAGCCTCTGCTTAGAAGATCGTTCTTTATATCCTCTGGATCGCATGATGGATGAAGCTCTTTAGCCATGACACGAATTGGACGAGTTTGTTTATTTTCGTACGTGTGCCATTCATATTTAGCTTCATTCAACATCTTAGTTAAATCTCTGTATTCTTGTTCAGTTTCAACATTCAATTTTAGCTGGTTGTTGTTCATCATGTTGGCACTGAAATTGAGATTTTTCGATTTCAATGCCTCTTTAATTTTCGAATACTCTTGTATATTGCTTAATATGACTGGTGGTGGCTTGTTTCTCTTTTCTGTCGGTTTCATACTTGTAGAATCAGTTGCAGGCCTTATTTTTTCTGGTGAGTCACGGATTTTTCTCTTCTTTTGTTTAGGGAGAATCCATGCAGTCTCTGATGCTACCATTTTCTCTTCTTCCTCCCAATTCGGTGGTGAATAACTTTTATTGCTACTTCTAGAAGATGCTGGTTGCATTGTATGTGAAGCTGAAGATTGAAGATTCTGTGTGGTTGTAGATGCTGATGAAAATATCTCTTTCAGCTGATTAATCTCCAACCGTGCTCTCTCCAACTCCTTTTCCAGTTTATGCATTCTTTCTCTCTCTTCACTCTGTTGGAAAGTGACTTCTTTCCATGCATTGTACAAAAACTGCTCCGTTGCAGTTTTCAGTTGATTCGTTTTTAGAAACGATTCTGGGGAAGTGTTGACGTTTCCAGTCATTGACGCTGGTTCAACGCTCCTAGCCGGTGTTAGTTGACTCATAGTTGCGTCGTCCTCTGTTTCCTCCTCCTCTTCGAACTCTGGCAGTAGGAAGGTTGGCAATCTTTTAGGAGTCGACATTCCTCACATTCTTTACATTCCTTAGCCGGACTAGATGGTAATTCAGCACTGAACTGATTTTTCGGCGCAGGGCACTGAACTCGCGCACAACAATCAAAACACTGAACTCAGCACTTTAACTATTGCATACACTATTTCAACTACTCTCACTAAAAAAAACTACGTCTGCTCGCTACGACTGCTCGATCGATACTGAAGGATAATATAAAAGGAAAAAGGAGCCTCCTTCATACGTCAATATTAGAGTAAAAATCAGACTATAGAAGTATTCATCATAAATAAGCTGTCGAGTTGATGATGCATGACGCATGCAATTCAATATCTCAATGTAACTTGGTAAAAAATCAGCAGCTGTGTAGACTATAAATTGCATACCTCATTGCATGCCTCATTGAATGCAATTTTTATGCAGTATTAAATAGGATGCAAAGAACTTAGAACAGCTTGTCTGGGCGCCTAGATGTCTTCTGCTAAATTTCGGAAAGCGTTATATGATAATTAAATCTTGTGTAAGCATGATCTGATCAAATAAATAGTTAGTGTATCAGTGTGGATGTGGTTTGGGACGTCGTTCAGTTATAAATGTTATTATTTATTCTATTGATAAAATTTTTGTTCATTATTTGTTATTATATTCTTTAATATTTTTATAAGTTTTGGTATTTTGAATTCTCAATTTGTTCTATTTTTACTTTTTTCATAAGTATTTGAAATCTTTGTATTTTTCATTTTTAAATTAGGTGGTATTTTTGTTGTTTTTATGATTTATTATTGCATAAGTTCGTATTATTTTTATCTTTATTATTTATTATCTTTATTATTTTTCTTTTTCATTTGTATCTGTACAATTGTTATTGCTAAGGAGACATATTTGGGGAAACCCGTTGTCTCCATTGTGAATAAATAAATAAATGTACTATTGATTGCGTGCAATAACGCATGCAATAACTAAAATAACATAGTATTGTCTCTCCAACTTTCTCTGCTTTGAACTTGGGCTGTCCTGTTGCCAGTATGTCTTGAAGGAGATTAGCTTTTGATGTTAGCATTTTTGATAGACCAACCCCAACAGCCATTAGCCGTTTCCACACCGATATCTCGCCGACACGACATACAGACAGGATTTACTCTGATGGACAGTATAAGAGGAGGCTGCGGTTTATAACTACGCGAGGTCTACTGTTCACAGAACTACTAGTTATGTATAGACACTAACCTTGATAGTAGTCTTCATAATCAAGGCAGTAAACGTTGCCAGCATTTTGCAGGAGCACTGAGTGACATTGCGGCCTGACATGGTGTTGACATAGCACTTCTCCAGCTGCCACCTGGTCCAAGGAGTCATCATGACGCCGCAGGTCATGTTCCAGCCTCGCCTGGTCAGTGTGGCAAACTCTATCTCGACCACAGTCTTCAGGACAGCATTGCTCACGAACGAGATCACGTTTGAAGCCACCTCGTACTCCAACTCGCTGCCGTCCCTGCATCACAAAAACTATTTCCTTCATTATTCGTTACACTGGTCTGTGATAACACGGTACAAGGAAATTCCAACAAATTTTCACGCGATACACTGTAAAAATAAACTTATTTCCTCACCTAAGGAAAAAAGAATTCGGGTCCACACAGCTTTGACTTTCTATACAAATATTGTATTCATCTCATCCAATCACAAAATAACTATTTCCCTCATTATTGTTACATTGATCTGCGATAACACACGTTAGAATATAATTCGAACACATAATAGCAGAAGAGTTAGGAATAAAGAATTTCGAGACCACAAATTAATACTTGCTGACCTCACGCAATTAATTATCGTATACATCATAGAAACTATTCCTTCAAGTTATACTGTGCAGTATATATCTGTGATATACACACGGTGGAAGACAAAGGCAATTACAACAAATTAGCAATCAGTACATTATAGTAGAGAAGAGTTGAGAATACATTATTTGGGTCAAAAAAACTTGACCTGCATCGTTCAATCACATAAATTAGTCTCCTTCATTATTCGTTACACTAGTATGGTGAAGGCAATGTAAACATATTTGCATACGATAAGTTTACAAACTGTAAAATTGTAAGCATACGGTGGATTAAATAAATGGCAATGATGCTATTTATATGGGATGGGATGCTCTCAGTTTCAAGTGAATATCATTCAAGAGGAGAAATCTATTATAGATAGGTAGGTACAATTGAAGTTGAGAGGTAATTAAGTACGTGTATAGTCAATAAGTTGAAGAATTTTGGACCATGTTGTTGAATATTTCTCATGTAAATCTCAACTATATCTAGAATCGCATGGTGCTGTATACATCACCAGTATGTGTATCCAGCTCCTACTGTTGAATATTATTTCCTATGAAAATTGAGTTTTCAGCAAATAAAAAGCAATAAAGATGTCACAGTAAAATTATAACACACAATATAGAAAAGATAAGACGTCTATCAATGATAAAATGATAGTATAATGAGCAGAACAGAGTTTTTTATCGTTGAACGTTTACAATGAAACACGCAGTTTTGAACAAGAATGTGAACAATGTAGCTGAAGAAATGGATAAATTATTTGACAAGTTATTTTTTTAAAAACCTCCACTAAAATAATATATAGAATAGCCTAGAATTCTATAAACTTGGAAAAAATCACTCTTTGTCTCTTGAATATGTTCCTTTCCAATGACCTGAACATTTTTATAGAATATAGAGTGGTAACATATTTCAATTAAAAAAACTTGGGAAAGAAATGAGAATACTTACTCCTTTTTGAATATCTGTCGCACGGGAAGATATTTCATGATGTCTCTGTATACCACTACAGCCACGCAAACAGTGCCGTTGTCCAGCATTTTATTTCCTGAGTCTATGATAACAGCCAACGATTCTTTGAACCAGGATGGGTAACTAAAATAATAGAAGATTCTCGTTTATAGCAGCTCGTCAAAAGGATGAATATTTTTGATATTTATTATATCAGCGAATAATAATTTCTAAAATATATTTCAGAATAAATGTTCTGGGCAGGGGTGCCCAGCCCCCCCAAGGGCAATGGCGCATGCCCCCCCCCCAATCCAAGTGTAATGCCCCCCCCAAAGTACCCCAATTCCCAACCCTTTAGTTTTTAACATTAGTCAGTGTATGACAATAAAATTCACATCTTAAGGTGCGTACAGATATACGCGCCGCGAACATGAGCAATTCACTTTTAATCAGCTGATGCCAAGCTTTTTATATCTGTATTTTACCGTTTCTGTAAAAATACAGATATAATCAGCTGATTAAAAGTGAATTGCTCATGTTCGCGGCGCGTATATCTGTACGCACCTCTACATTCTAATCTTCCAAAGGACATTATTTACCTTTGGTCTTGTGAGGACTTCTTTCTGTTTTCATAATGTTGTAAAAATATATACCATCGTTTCTTATCTCTTTTAAAATAGAAATAAAGTATCTTTTTGATATTATTTTTGAGACTAGCAGTGCACCCGTTCTTGTTCGGGAGGACTAGAAAGAACTACATTACATCAGGAAAAACTACATGACACATATTTTGATAGGATATTAAAATATAAGTAAGGGAGGCTTTGCTTTTTAAATGTTAAGGTTACTTATAAAAAGTTGAATAATAATATCATTGATAATTCTCTATTGCAAAAGAATATTGTATAGCAATTTTGGTAAACATTCATACAAATTTGGAACGATTTTATTCATACAATATAATATAATGTCGGCAAGTTTAGGTATTCTAAATCCTATACTATTAAACGAGCAATTTCTGTTTAGATGTTTGAATTTTAAGATGTTTATATGTTTGTATTTCACCGGATCTCAAAAACGGCTCTAACGATTCTCACGAAATTCATAACATAGTAGGTTTATAATATAAAAATTCGATTGCACTAGGTCTCATCCCTGGGGAAACTCGCTGAAGGATATTAAAAGAATTTATTCATCGTTGGAAAAACAGCTGATAATTTCGTCGTCTGTTGATGATGGAAGTGAGTGAGCGAGTGCAAGTGTGTGGGACTGAGACAAAATTATGACTCAGCTGTTGAACTTTTGTACCTAATTCAATCAGGTACTTAGTGGCAGTAGTACAAAAGCCGGTTAAATTTTAATACTGATTAAATCCAGTAGAACCAATCAGATAAGCTATCTTTTTGAGATGGTCTTCTGTGATTTGGTTCACGTGACATTAATCAGGATTAAAATTTAACATGCTTTTGTGAGAGAAATTTTTGCATTTCTCTGCGAATTAATCTCAATCTACTGTGATTAGATAGAACCTTTCTGTATGAACTATGAATATTTATTATAATTTCTTCTTTCGTAATAATTTTTATATGCTTTTGTAGGTAGCTACTCCAGAGATACTCTGCCCCGATATTTATCATAAATTGGAATAGGTTGTCACTGATGTTGTGTTGTTGGTAGTATTCACTTTTTAACATTACAGAAGTAAATAACACAAGTCGAACAAAATGTATCTTTAAATGGTTTGGTTTTTGGAATAAAGATATCATCTGAACAAGTACATTTTATAAATTCTATCTATTAATACCAAATATCGGGGCACTGAGCTTTGCACGTTATTTATTCATTGATAAACAGAACTCAATTCTTTAAAATGATTGGGGAAGGACTAACAGGCACAGCCCAAAACTGTTTCTTCCCCGAATTTTGATTTATTCACTATAAAATTCATAGTTGGAATATCTAATATTCCAAAAAGTAGGTTATGTTTCATACACTTGAATTCAAGTGAAATTTTCAGTCCAAATATTCGAAAACATAAAAGTTCTAATTTAGATTGTTTACATACCAATTGAATAACAAAATAACACTCACTAATCCCTTGGAACTGTAAAATAATGATTAACTTTAAATATTATGATATATACCATCTCATGTCAACAAATCAGATTACTGTATTTTGATCGAGTCAATTAAAATTTCTAGATTTCTCGCGAGATACGGTAAGCTAATTGATTACACAGCTGATCTCCCACACAGGCACATGCATCTTCTGTTATCGACAGACGACGAAATCATCATCTGTTTTTCCGAGGATGAATTATCCTTTTCATGTCCTTCAGGGAGTTTTCTCAGGGATGAGACCTAATGCAATCGAATTTTGATATCATAAACCTACTATATTCTGAATTTCGTGAAAATCGTTAGAGCCGTTTCCGAGATCCGTTGAACATAAATAACCAGATAACCAGATATAAAAAAAGAAAAATATAAACAGATATACATAAATTGCTCGCTTAATATAATAGGATAACAACTTATAGTCCAGTCAAATGGTCGTTTTTCAGGAAACAACCCCGAAAGAATTTTTTTCGATGGTTTTCTATATATTTTGGGGCGCTGAATTCTAATCTGAAATTTGCTGACACGCCAGAGGGCGACTTCACCCCCAAAATTTTGGAATTTTTTTAAGTTTTCTCGAGAACCTCGAATTTTTCGAGAAAAAGCATTCTCTATAATTGTAATATTAAAGATAATAAAATTTCCAATGAATTGAGTGGTCGCGCAGGACTACTTTTTAGATTTTATATCTGAAGTGTTCCACAAGATACGCAACTTTGAATGTGCGAGAAATTTGTGATATTTCCCCCATTTTCACAGTCTCGCATATGCAACGTTGCGTATCTTGTGGAACACTTCAGATAAAAAATCCAAAAAGTGGTCGAGGTTGTGATGAATTTTCTCCTCTTTTCACTTCCATGAAATATAGCCTACTTCTGTTTTCAATACCGTTCAAAAGTTACAGCCAATTGAATAATGATCTTTATTTTCTCATTTTTCTTGCGATTTTACTGTTATTAAAGAGTCTCTAAAATGAATACAATACATGATAGAAACTTGCGATTGGTCTTAAATGAGAGAAAATTTCATGCTCTATAAGCTGAGTTGCCTTAAATTGAACTTGCATTACTGTTTATATCGAAAAACTGTCGAGACTGTGAAAATGAGGGAAATATCGCATACTTCTTGATTTTTTGAAACAAACGTATCTTACTTCACGATTATATTTTTACAAAAATCATTCACCTCAAAAGAGGAGATTTTTTTCTTCAAATCAAGGCCAAGTATCAATTTGAGTTACCGAGACACACAGTTTTGAATATAGAAATCGGTCATTTTTCTATGCATTGAAATATGGGCTAAAATACACTAAAGGAGGAATTTCTTTTTTTAACAAATTTTAGTGAGATGATACATGATTTTCAACCGCCTTGACGAGCTGATATGAACGAGCTGTAGTACGAGGAGATGTGATCATTCAGTCAAAAGTTATAAGTGATTGAAGTTTTGATCCTGGACGTATCCTTATGTGTGCCCCCCACAAGGAAATACTGAAATCTAAGGAGTGATTCTCATAGAACATAACTCTCGTAAGGATATTTCAGCCGAAATATGTTTCTTTTTTGTTAAGAAGGCCATGAAAAGGTATTTTTATGAGAATTTGAATTTTGGCTGTAGGACATGATTTTCTATTTTTGGGTGTATTCCTCCTCCCACCACTACTAAATTCAAAAACAGGTACCTAGGTACCTAAGGAATTCTGTTCAGAATTAATATATTGTTAATTCACGTGATGTGTGGCTTTCTATCATTACTAGAAAAAGATCCTAGTTGTATAGGGTAGAAGTGGTAGGTTTGCATAGTTTTGAAAACCCCTTAAAAAATACCCCTTTTTTGAAAACTCTTAGCTCCGGAATCAAAAATCGTAGAGTCCTGCGCGACCACTCAATTTATTGGAAATTTTATTATCTTCAATATTTTAGAGAATGCTTTTTCTCGAAAAGTTTAAGGTACTCAAGATTAAATGGAAAACTTGAAAAGAATCCGAAATTTTGGGTTTTTTGGGAGTTTTGCATATCAGCAAATTTCAGATTAGAATTCAGCGCCCCAAAATACATATAGAACCGTCGCGAAAAGTTCTTTCGGGCTGTTTCCTGAAAAACGACAATTTGACTGGACTATTATACAAAACAGAAAAAAGTAATGAAGTATTACAATAATTACTTGACTACTGTGTGGTAAATAGGGTGTAAATTTGGAAGATTGAAATTGGTTTCATTTGATATTTTTCACTAATTCTTGACAAGAGAAGTTTTTTCTTCTGTCAAATTCACTAGAGTTTGCGATGTTTTTTATAATTGCATTCCCATTTCAGACACATTAATATCATCATGAAACTCCTTCGAAATTAAAATAATTATTAGATTAAAATGTACATTACAATTCAACTTATCATTGTGCTTTTAAGAAAATTAGGTTGCAACAGCAAGGAAACTCAAACACAGGACCATTAAAAATTTAAATTAAGCAAAGGTAATCAGAATAATATTGGATGATGAAGTTGTAATTTATTTTTGTCAAAGATTTACCTTCAAACTCATAAGCTTAAAATTACTAAAATTCCTGCATACAAAATATTATCAATAATTTGTGCTTATGCTCTATATATTGAGTTACACTTAGCAAAATATAACATTGTAAAGGTGGGAAAAATTAACTACATTAGGATATCTCTATTTAATACTTTGATTTTTTAACCATGGTTCAAAATGTTGACATAAAATATAAAAAAAATCATGCCCCCCCAAAAATGTTGATGGCGCAAATTGCGCCATGCCCCCCCCTTGTGGGCACCCCTGGTTCTGGGGCTTTCTTTATTCTAATAGAAAATTATAAATTTGAAAAGTTTAATGTGAGTTGAATGTGTTGATAAGTTAAGTGATTAATAATTTAATTGATAATATTAACAATAATTTTCTTCAATCAAATTATCTTTATAATTAGTTTACAAAACTTATTATCTCCATAAAAATGATCATTGTAGCTCATTATTCTATAATATGAAGTGAACCTACCTGACATGAGTATTTCTTGGCAAGTAGAATATTATGCCCGACTGAACAGATGACGAATCAAACGTGAAAACGTCAACTATCAAAGAGTCGAATATCAATGTGGGGCTGAACTCGGGCTCGATATGTGATGTCCAGAATATTGTCCATTGGTTCACCAGTTTTTGCAGATCGACAACTTTCTGTAAATCGATTCCACATATTATTAAGTGTATACAGTTTCAGGGGAACAAACACTCAACAAAATAAAATAGGAATTAAATGAGAAATGATCAATTATTTTACTTTATTAATTATTCCAGTTTATTGATAGTTTAATTAAGCTCATGAATACAGTGATTTAGTGAGTTAACCATTCTGAGACCACATTATGATACATTTTCTATTCATCCATTTCACAGTATAATAATTATATGAACCATTCATTAAAATATATATCGTTTTTTCAATTCTAATCATCCGCCCCAATCATTGAAAGTGTTTTCATTGTTGAGAAACACGAAAATTCTAAATCCTCATCCTCAGTAGGCACTAAACTGGTTTAGAGTTTAGAAATTTGCAATATTGTGATCAAGTCTGAAAATCACCGTGTCTGTTCATCACACAAATTGGAATTTCTCCTGCTGGATTAACACTTCTAGAATGGCAGAATGCACACTCTGTGAATATTATGTGTACAAAAAAGCACGATAAACAACATAAGGTTAACATCAGCTTTACGGTACTTTGAGGATAATATTATCATACACTTTAGTCCCTATTGACTATTTTTACCTGGCTGTTTATGATGGCATTATCAAACTGCAGCAGAGTGTTTATAATGCTGTAGAAAAGTGGTGTAGCTTCAACGAGATCATTCCATGCCGATGTAACGTTCAGGTACCAAGTTATGTTTTGCATCAGGCTGAGTACGGGCTCACCTTCCCCCGGGTACAATTCACGTCTAGCTTTCAGCAGTTCCAAGACATTTGCCAACATCTCCACGGTTGTTGTGTTTTGGAATCCAAGCATTAAACTCTGGAACTGGATATAACAGTTTGAAAATGTGAAAAAGAATGATTTATTAAGTTTACGATGAGATTTAACCTGTCAATTAATAAAACATAGCATAATATTTTCCTCCACTTGATAGGTTGTCATTATAAACATCTCTTGTGCACGGTTGAAGTTTTCTAATCCATCAACTTATAGCTTTAAAATGAAGAAGAAAGAGAACTTTTAAAGCGTGTATGTGAACATTTTTTGGAGATATTATTTATTGAATGCTTGTTATATTTAATGAAAAATATGATAGCTTACAATTTACAACCATCGTTAATTTTTTATTCCACAACTCCTAATTACTTCCATGATATATTGGTGACATATATTTAAGTCACCCTTTTTACGATGCACGTAAATTCCAAACTCAAACTCATTCAAATTATTAAGTTCAAATATTACACTAAATCTATTGAATCACTTCATTCATTGCTGATTTTTGGTAAACTGTTTTTCTTCATTATTTTCAAAACTCCAGAATAATTTATTCAGTATAAATTGAGTAGGTATGGATGAATATATTTATTGATAAAGTCTTCTAATAGAGCTACTTGAAGTGTACTATGACACTTGGAAATGACATGAATGCTAGAAACTAGTTGTGTTCATATGAAAAAGTATAAGGAGGGTACTAGTGCTTTCTATAATAATTGATTATATTTATTCTTCTATGACATAGGGATAGGACAGAATAAAACACTCTCTGAATCTCAAATCCTAAAACATTATGTTCTCTTGATCAATTTCATAACTAATTTTGAGTAAAATGAACTTGACCATCATAAGAAATTTGCTATTTATTTGACCAATATTTTCGAAGAGTTCACTTTGGATCATTCCAATTCTAATTTTCCACATCTGTCATATTTTCAATTGATTGAATGATTGATTCATCCTGTCCAATATATACGATAAATCACCTCAATAGTGACATAATATGTGATGCAATCTCAAGGGAGGCACAGTGATAATTCAACATCACCCCAATCATGCTTGATTAATTATTAATTGATGATTGATGACGATATTATTGATTGTTGATTATTAGCTTCTAATGTTAAGCTGCTTTGATCAACACCTGTAGCCTACACAGGACAGGTAGCCTATATGCCACACACACCCCACTGACATATCCATCAACTAGCTGTTTCAATGCTCATCTACCACACTGAGTAGGCTACCTACCATTGAAGGTGGGTAGGCTACCTATCTACTCGACACCTATCAAGTACCAACTAAGAACATTCAAGTATTAGATAAAAATAAAATAATATCCTACATGAAATGGCAACTGTTGATTTAACTCCATTACAAATCAAAACTTAGAAATGTAGAAAGCTGGATTTTAAATGGATGACTATTATACTCGTAAATAAAAACTCTACAGTTCCCTTCTATGAAATTTATCAGTCTGTTGATAGTTCAAAGAAGTTTGTACAACAGTGTCACTGTTAATATTCTGAATACTATATGCTATGGGGTGGCTGGATTATATATGAAAAGTGGTAGTATGGATTATATGTTAAATCGGGTGGGAAGAGGTGGTCAATACCCTTCCATGAGTTGCTGCTATGTTACTAACGTCTGAATATGAATGTCATTTTTCTTTTCTTAATGTGTTATGTGTGGAGGAGTTCCTCCATATGTGCTTTGAAGGAAGGGGAAGTGAGAACTATTAGGTCTTATAAAGAACGAGTTTGTATTATATTTCGAAGTAAGAAATGAATAGTGTTATTGAGATTTTCACGTTACATAGAGATTTTTTTTAGCATTCAGTGTTAAAAGATTTCAAGGGGATTCGAAAAAACATCAATAATGATCCTACAAAGGTTTGCACTATTGAAGTTAAATTCACTTCATACTGTCAGTATTGACTGAATAGGGAACATTGGTAATATTCATAAGAAATGCTGACAATTTAAAGTGAATATCACCAAAGAGATTCTATTCTACCTGATTGGATATCCTGATCAGCTTGTTTGAGATGCATCCAGAAAAGTCGGGAGTTTGCCATGTAGCCTGTCCAGTGTAAATCAAGGAGCACATCCTCTTCACAATGCCCCTGTAATGAGGAGGACACTCGACTTTGGCGACACCCCATACTCTCGTCTCTGTCCAATGCATTTTGTGGGCATTAGTGTTATCTGCCTCGCACCAAGGCACAGCTGTTTTGTTCAGAATCTCCACTTCGATGCTGGCATTCACTGATCCCGCGTTACTTTGCACTTGGCAAGTGTATTTCGTACTTTTCTGTAATCGAAGACATGAGAAAATCATTAGAAAAATTGAAGCTGTAGAAATAATTATGTAAAAATAATGTAGGCCTAAATTGAGCAACAAAATCAAATATAATTCAAATAGATTATAGAAAAATTTATCGTGTGCAGCAAGGAATTAAATAAATGTTGTATAATTCATACTGCAGTTACTATACAGAACCAGAAGAAGAGTCTCCATTCTTCTGAAAAGTAATATACATTGGTGGTTGAATATTACTGTTGTATGATTGTATAAAATTACTTACTCTACCATGAATTTATTACAAAAATAGAATTTTACAGTAGAGCTTGGTCAGATATTTCTACTTTTTCTGAAGTTTTGATTGAACTCAGGGATTTTTTTGCAATTCAAAATGTAACATGAATCCTAAATACTCTTATATAATCAAATAACCTGACTGGTGTTGGAGTAGTTAGTTCTTTTGAATCAACCATCCACCTCTTAACTCCCTGGATCATCGAATAAAATAGAGTCTATTTTTCAGATGGTTTAAGTCAAGTGGAGATATTGAAAAAACACAGTTTTATTTTTGTCACATTGACTTATTAGACTTTTACATAGGTCTGCAGTTCTCTGTAAAAGTATAATAAATGTGGATGTGACAAAAAACTGTGTTTTCTCAATTATGGAAAAATTCAACAATATAAATTATTTTTTAATAATTATTTAATGATAATTTTAAAATTTAAATTTTAATAATTGAAATATTTTAAAATAATTGGTATTGTTGAATGTTTCCATAATTGAGAAAAATTACCTACTTTAATATTCTTAATAATTTTGTCTCATTGTAAGAGCCCAAGTTAATCTCCAAAAAATGATCTTTTAATGTAAAAAATAATCTAATATATATGAATAATCTTACTATTAAGAGATGTTTTCTATGAGTCATTAGATTTTATCAATTTGATTTTGTATGACCCCTTGTTTGAATCCTACCTACTTGTATACTGAAGACTTTCAAGATGCTGCCAGCTGGATAGAGATCCTCCCATTCCTCGACATTCTTCTGCATTTTGAACAGATTCACATCTTTGGATTCCTTCGTTTCCTTCAGCCATGAGTAGCCATAAATCTGGCCCCTGTCATCAACGCCCACAGGCCACATACACACTATGTTCAAGCTGGAGCCCTAGAAATAATTAATAAAAAACACATTGAAATATAAATGACTATGTAAAGAATGTAAAGCTCTATGTATGTTCATGTAAAGAATACTAGCACCTAGGAGACACGAGTTACCGGTAGTCTCCATGAATACATAACTATATACATAATATGATATCTGCGGTAGACAGCAAAGTAATTACGGTAGACAAAGTAATTATCATAGTCTACTGACCTGCTCATATATTATTCGTAATTATTGATATGTAAAGATTGAAATTTAAAAAATAATAACATATTACACTTAAGTTACCGGTATGTGAAATGCAAATATTTCGTAATTATAATTTAATTCATAAGAATATGATTGACTTGAGTTGATATCATAGAAAGTAGACAAGTCTCTAGATTGGATGATGAATTTATTATTTGTGAATAAATTTTCTGGTAAATTGTATCTGTTTAAAATTAATATTATATTGGCTTACACCTACTTGTAATAATTATTTTACAATTTCATTTTGAAATCGACTCACAGGCGAAAGATGAGTATTTTCCAAGAACATTTCTCCTGTTTTGCTCTGTTCAATAAAAATAGTGGAGCATATTATATTTGTGAATCCCTTGTGCGGATCAATTCATTCATCGAATGGGAGAATATTTGTTTTTGATTAATAAGAACAATATGAAAACTTGTAGTAGGCCTACCCTTTTTTATTTAAAATATTACAACGACTAGTTTCGACCATAACTTGGGTCATTTTCAAGTTGAAATAAAAAAAGGGTATTACAAGTTTTCATATAATTGTTCTTATTAATTTGTAAAAAGTAGCCCATTCAAGTGAAGTGTTTTTTTGTTTTTTATTATTTTACTGACTGCAGTGTCATAAGCCATCTATGCAAATACTATAGAAGGTTTTGTCTCTGCTCTTTTAGATTTTAGATGGGTTAAATGGAAGAGGTGGCTTCTATTGCCTCAATTTCGCGCACATCACTTTTATTGTAAAGTGTAAATAAAAGTCATTTAACTATCTATCTATCTATCTATCTTTTCAACAGCGCTCTTGTGACGCTACTCCACTGTATTTTATCAATGTTGATAGAAATGAGAGATACAAAGTATGATATCTGAAACAAGAATGAACTGGTCATTATTCTTTTCCAAAATTGCAGTTGAAAATTCGCAGAGCCTATTCTCAAATGAAAATATCAGAAGTTTGATGAAATAGAGATACGGTACACAGAAAGTCAAACACGGGTTGTTATCTCACATAGAAAATGGAGTATTATTTTTGGAATTTGTACAAGCATGACATTTCCAAATGTCATTTTGAAAGAGGAACTAGATTTTCTGGTGAACAGAAAAGCTCGTGAATTTATAAGGTGGAACTTTATACAATTTTTTTTTGAAACAGCATTACATTTTTATCACTTCCACCATACAGTGGAAATGGGAAGAATATTTATTCTCCCTGGAAAGTCTTACTATGCAGAATTATAACTGGGAGTAATATAATATAATATAGAAATCAGAGCTTTTTGTTGGTACGGTAATACAGTAATATGTAACCTCTGCTCATGGAATATTTCTGTGTTGTTGATTCCCACACTCACAAAAGTTCATCTTGAAAATTATGAGTAATATATGAGGACTAGTAAACATAGTAAAAGATAAATGAATTGATGCAAAAATTTCATGCAGCTACTTTTATCACAATTAATAAAAAGAAGAAGTAACTCGAAATAAAATAGAATTAAAGAATTTATAGGAATAAAATAAACAAGTGGATGAAGAAGTACCTAAATAAATTATGAATGAGCTACTAGCTGGTATAGTAAGCCAGTAACTCAGCTAATATTATTATGTGCTGCAGGTTTCAATCAAATAATTAACTGAGCTGATACATCGTTTTTTGAAGTTTTTTTTATGAATATTCTCAATATCTCACCTTCTCAACCGTTATTGTCATCGGCATGACCTTGACGTCTGGTGGTGGTATGACCTCAAGGTCAATAGTTTTGCACTGCTCGACGCCCCAATCAGTGACCTGGCAAGTGTACCTCCCCTCATCAAGAGCATCAGCATTTTTCACACTCAGTAGCGACATGTACTGATCGTTCATATCCGTTTTCATCTGCTTCGTCCAAATATTCCTGTAAAGACGATGTAAATCGTGCTTGAATAACCGTGCTTTGTAGTGATCGGTGTTTTCAAAATTATTAGAGCTGTTGATAAAACTGATTTGATTGTAAATCCCAAAATAATATTTCTCAATCTCAATTTCCATTACAAGCTGAAGCAAAATAATGACTTGGAAAAAATTAATCAACTTTTGACATGAATCTTAGGTTCAAAAAACATTTCACGTGAGTAGTAGTTTCCACTATTTAAAGAAGCTACTTATAAAATACTCGAAAATTGAATCCTTAAATAATTGGTTTATTGATGATTGAGGAGTTTGGAGTAATTTTTACTATTTATAAAGGGAGGAATTGGCTTAGGCCTATACATTTGTACGGGATACGGTTTTGACACATTATCAAGTCTGAACTACTAAAGTGAATTTTGCATAAAGATTCTTGATTGCTAAGGATGGTCTTTTTCCATTTTTATTACCGGTAATTGATTAATTATAATTCCAATTTCAAAGACAAATTTATTTAATTTGTGGTACAAATTTTGCGTTGGATAAACACCCAAAAGAATAGATTTTCTTTACCATATTGTAATTTATTATAGTTGTTAATTTTCTTTTCTTAATTAGCATGTAACTATGCAACTAATTTTATAAACTATTTGTGCTTCTAACAGACCCTTGCGGATCACGGAAAACACGTGCTTGTATTATCATGGAATCTTTCTTACCTCAGAGCTATTGTTTCATTAACAACCATGCCATCCTTGTACCATCGGAAACTCATGTGGGGAGATCCAAGAGCAGTGCAAGACAAGATGAAGTCATCTCCACACCGCACGGCTGCTTTTCTCTGGTTGATTCGTATCTCCTGTTCAACAAAATTCTCAGATAGTTATGAAAATTTGTATCTATGCATACTATGGTGAGATTAATTATTTGTGAATCACAAGCTTCAGCATTGTTTATACATATTACTAATGGATCACATCCAAAAAATACTGATAGTTTGAAGTGATGAATGAGAGTAGAGATGCTAATCAGCACTGAAACTACTGAATCCAGCAAGGATGGATTTCCCAGGTGAGACTATATTCCTGATAATTCTAGAACACATCAAAAACTGTTTCCAGAGAACCATGATTAGTTTTTACTATGAATATTTCAAGGGAAAATATTCAGCCTCCTTCTTTAAGACATATACAATCACT
The DNA here is from genome assembly GCF_014356525.2 of Nilaparvata lugens. Lineage (NCBI taxonomy): Eukaryota > Metazoa > Arthropoda > Insecta > Hemiptera > Delphacidae > Nilaparvata > Nilaparvata lugens. The sequence goes on along the minus strand of NC_052513.1, from coordinate 21,536,211 downwards.
TGAAGTATTGAGTGTGCTAGATGTCTGATATTTCCACAATTTCAGATGAATGTTTTGAAAATGGTTCGTGGGTTCGAATCCCGCCTTTGGCATACCGGTAGACGTTTGCTCATCTCATCAATTCACCAACGTACTTTTCATTACCCACGCACAAGCAAAACGCTCATGTGGGCATCATCCACAATTGGAAAAAAGAGATGTAATAGCCCATTTCACAAAAACTATCAGCTTATATGATTTTCAAAGATACGAATATGATTTTCAGGGTACTTATTATTTCTATAAAAATACACCATCAAAAATTATTGGCAAGTCTGCAACGGGACTAACACAAACTGTTTAATATCCAGTACGGTAACCATTACAATGGTTTCATGAACTGATATTATGTGATATGAGAGTGTCTATTGTACAATATTATCAAGAATATTTATATCACAATATACAATGATTTTAGCTATGGTATGAGGTCCTATAAACATTTATTTGCTCCTGTGTGTACGGGAGATCCAGGTTGTATCCAAACCACAAAATCCTCAGCCTCTCTCACACATCCCTCCTTCGTTATTTATATGAATGTGCATATCTTCATTTTCCACCTGAACCCATCCGCCCATTTTGTTTATAAATTCAGCAGGCCGCCACGCTACTACATTTTGTCAGTAAACAAAGCGTTCAATTTTCGCTACTCCTTTTGTGTTCAAACACAAAGAGTTGGTTTGTACAGTGTATATTGCCGTATACATGTCAACATGCGTAGAAATTCACTCTACTAACAAACCTTCGCGCCGCCTTCTCTAATTAATGCGGCCAGCCCACGCTTCAGACAGAGAAAGAGATTTATTGAAAAGTACATACCGGTACCTACCCTCGGACTGCATTCAACGTGTCCTAATTAGTTTTCAGTTGAAAATTTAGAGCATTCAATAACGTTGTGTGGCTCAAGCGCCCTGGGTAATTGGATCAATTGCACTTCAATAGCTTCTTCGATGAATAGATCACTAACTAGTGGGTTTTCAAGTACATTTTTTCAATGAAAATACTTAAATACATTAACTACATGAAAACTGTGAATTTATAACTGTCGGTATGTATTTCCCCTGTTGAAATGCCTGAGTGGTGGGATGTGTGAAGCTCTCAGACAGTCCTTGAAGTTTGTGAAGGCTTGTGTTTTGAAATTCTTTGAAGAGGTTTTTTCATAGATAGCGATGAAGAATAATCATATTTATAGCAATATGTCTAAACGTATATCAATATCATAGCGATAAATAATATTGCTTATTATTTCACAAGTTGATTCGATTCCATTTTTGCCAATCAACAGGAGGAGGCACATCAATCAATTCAGTCATTCAATAGCATCATAGTATGTCGAACCCCCCCCCCCCCGCTGGTCACTTTTTCCGAGAAGCTCGTGACCCTTCTGGACGCTTGCTTGGTAGACGTGAAGCGCCGCTCACCTTTGAGACGTTTACAACAAAATTAGGGAACCAAGAGTAGGCTATTTTTCCAGGCTTGTAGACATCCAGGCCTTGACCAGCACTGCAGCAGTGTCCATGTCCTGGATGATTGGTCGATCTTTGGGTGATTCCACTGCAACGCAGGCTAAACTCCTCTGAGATACTTGCCCAATGATAGCATACAGAATATACTATCCTTTATACTTGATGCCTAACGACTTGAAAGTACCGTTGGATAGTAGCTTGCGCACCACACCTCATGGTATAATATGCATAATATAGCAGGTGACCATTTGGAGGCGTGATTTAATGTGTGGTTCGCAACCAGAAGCAAAAAAGTCGTTCAGTCTCTCCATTGAATCTCTCAGTCAAACACCCAGCCAGTCTCTCAATCCTGACTCACTGATCTCTCAAGAAAAATATTATCATAGTAATAGTCAACGTAGCCTATAGAGATTTCTCAAGGATATTTTCATTTTGCAACCATAATCGAATTATTAAAAAAACATATGGTTGAATTTATAAGATGCTAAATAGAATTAATCATAATAGTACTAGAACGATTGAACATTCAAGTAGTCATAAAATACTGTATCGCTTCTACTGAATCCGCTACATGACAAAATAGAAAGGTACTCAATTACACTAGTCTATAGATTACTATCTGAAATACTAAACACCAAACAAACCAATTGCCATGATGCGCCGTAACGTACATACCAAGTGAATGAATGATAGATTTAAACCTCGATTGAGTAGATTTGGATTTGAACTCATTTGATTAATTGCTAGGGACAAAATTAATCATTAACATCATAATAGTACCAAAGTGCTGCCTCTGAAATTGAATCCAGTGGGCGGATCACACACCCAATTTCCAAATCACACTGAAACCAATTTCGTTTGAGAATCGACCCGGTAACGATTACCCAATAAATTCTAATCGCATGTTGCACAATCATCGCCAAATCGAAATCCAAATTACGCCATTATAACGCGGCAGTAAGAATGAGATAGCCGAGCAATATAGCTTGTTCCCTCTTTCTCTCTCTGTTTAGCTACATTCAATCATTCATAGCACTTATTATAAATAAACAACATTATTGCCAATCTACTCCCCAAATGTCAATTTTATGCATTATTTACTTTAATGACGATTAAGAATAGAGCCATTAATGGGAGCTTATCAAAACTGTATGGCTATTTTCTGTATTGATATTCGCTTGTGTTAATAAATTTCTACTGATTTTGTTAACGGTACTGTAAATTTGAATACTATTGATTTGTGCATGGATAGTTATTACATCAATCAGTCATGTTTGGATCAGTCATGAGTATTTTCGGATTTTCGGACATGGGATTAAATACATGAAACATTCATAGATTTCTTCTGAATACCAGTATTTTGAAGGATCGTAAATCCAGAAATATTGGTGTCAACGATACGACCCTCAATGTATTTAAAAGATAAAATAAATGAATTAGGAATGTATTACTCCTTCATTCATGTGATCTTCATGTTTTCTATAGGAAAGAGTTTTGAAGGTATTATTAGAAAAAGTTAGAAAAGTTTATGGGATTGCTGAACGCTCCATGTTCTCTATTCAAATGATCAGTCCCAGTTATTGAATAGCATACGAGTATATAGCCTACTGAATTATTTCTCGTTTTCCACCCTGAATGTATCAACTCATAGTTATTCACTTCCTTTATCAATAATTATTGAATTAACATGTTATCCATTGGCAAATTGATTTGTATTCAATTAATCTCTCTAGTCTGAATCTTATTCATCTAATTGGAAGAGTTTGAGTAATTGAACTACTAGATAGGAAAAGGAAAGAAAATGAAATAAAATTAAATGCACATGAATTAAATAAATACTTTGTAAATGTTGGTAAAACTTATGCTGATAGGATACCTAAATATACCAGCCAGTCCGCTTATGAATTCAAATATAAGAAAAATAACTCGAGATTGACCGACTCTTTTGTCTTGCAACCGGTAAATGAAATTCAAATAAAAAATGCCATACTCAGTCTGAAAAATAATACATGTCCAGGTATTGATGGTATAAATAGTAAAACTTTAAAAATAGTAGCCGATTTCATTGCCTATCCTTTCACATCAATTATAAATAAATGTTTTCGCGAAGGAGTTTTTCCACAATTGTTCAAGGTCGCCAAAATCAAACCTCTATTCAAATCAGGTGATAAAAAACTCACTGAGAACTATAGACCAATCAGTTTGCTTAGTTCATTAACGAAAATAATGGAGAAAGTGATAACATTTCAAATTATTGAATTCTTTGACTTACATGGGATAATAGAAGACCACCAATTTGGATTAAAAAAAAAAATGTACTGATGATGCTCTAATCCATTTCTCAAATTCTGTGGCAGATTTGTTAAATAAGGGAAAGAAAACTCTTGCGGTTTTCCTTGATCTAGCCAAGGCTTTCGATACTGTGGCTCACAACCAACTACTAAATAAACTGGATCGAGCAGGAATCAGAGGTACAACTCTGAGATTGTTCCATAGCTACCTTGCACATAGATCACAAATTCTTACACTTGATGACTGTGTGAGTGATCTGCCTCTCTCCGGTTATGGTCTCCCTCAGGGAACAGTCTTATCACCAATCTTATTCCTTCTTTATGTAAATGAGATACTCAGATTAGACCTGAATGGAGGTGTGGTATTCTCATTTGCTGACGATACTGTGCTGTTGTTTGGAGAGAGCACCTGGCAGAGAGTCTATGGAGCCGCCTCCAGAGGCACTCTGAAGAAATGGTTAGATGTTAACTCCCTAAGCTTAAATATTAAAAAAACAAAATATATCGCCTTTTCAAGAAATATCTCTGGACATGAAGAGACAAATTGTACACTTAAATTGCATTTAAATTGTAATTTATTAGACGATGCTCTCTGTAGATGTCCTGAGATTGAAAGGACTAGTCAAATAAAATATTTGGGTTTGATAATCGAGGAGGGATTCAAGTGGAGAAGGCATATTGAATACCTATGCCATAAACTGAGGTTTGTCTCCTATAATTTTTATAAGTTGAGGTCGATACTTGATTTATCAAAGTTGAGAATGCTTTATTTTGCAATTGTACAATCTATTAAATTATGGCTTGGCGGTTTGGGGTGGTACTTATGACACTCTTTTGTTACCACTATTCATTATACAGAAAATGATCATAAAAACCATATTAAATAAACCCATATTGTTCCCCTCAAAAATTGCATTCAGTGAATTGAGAGTCATGTCAATCCGGCAACTCTATGTGCTTAGCATATTTAAATATTTCAATAAACATAGAAGCTCATTTTCAAGAATCAATGTAACTCATAGAACAAGATACAATCTACATAGATATATTACTTATGATTCGAATTTAACGGTTAAAAAAAATTAAAAAAAAAAAAATTAAAAACACATAAAATCGGAAATAAATGGGAAAAAAGGGGAAAAAAATTCCCTCCGGATCCTGAACTGGGGTATAAAAGGAGTTGTTCTACAAGGAGTGGGACATTGTGTCTTGTACAGTCGTGTCCCAATACATGTGTGTGCCACCAGTACGTGTGTGTGTGATTTTCATGTATTTGTTTGAAAGAAAAAATAAAAAAAATAAAAAAAAAAAAAGAAAAAAATTAAAAAAAAAACACATAAATCGGGAATAAATTGAAAAAGAAAATGAACTCGGGCTATGAACTCTGAACTTGGGGCTATGAACTCTGAACTTGGGGCACTGAACTCTCTGAACTTAGGGCTCTGAACTCTGAACTCTGGGCTCTGAACTCTCTGAACTTGGGCTCTGAACTCGGGGCTCTGAACTCAGGAGCAGTGGTGGTGGTGGTGGTGATAACCTTCCTTGTCAAAAGGTCTATGACAATGCCACCCCATCACGACTCACTTCTCAATTCTTCGTTAACATTAGTATGGAGAAGTATCATATTTCATATAATTTAAGTCTTTAAACATAAATCCTCTATGGTGTAGTGGTTAGCAAGTCAGCTCCCCAAGTTGGAGGTTCTAGGCTCGAATCCAAGGTGGTAAAGGTAAGTATTAAAGGTCAGTATCAACAGAACCAGAGGATATATTTTTTGTATGTAGTGGGTAGACTGGCCCACCACTGCCAGTCACCCCGCCACTGCCTGCCCGGCCGCCACCGGTCGCCCTGCCACTGGTCATCCGGCCGCCACCGATCGCTGGCCGCCGGTGCCCCGCCGGTTGCCCCCGCCACCGGTCGCCGGCCGCCACCGGTCACCCAGCCGCTGCCAGTCGCCCGCAGGTCGCCCCACCACCGGTCCCCCGGCCACCACCGGTCACCCCACTGGTCGTCTGGCCGCCGCTGGTAGCCCCACCGGTCGCACCACCACCGGTCGTCCGGCCGCCGCGCCGGTCGTCTGGCCACCACCGCTGGTCGCCCCGGCCGCCACTGGTCGCCCGGCCACCGGTCGCCCCGCAGGTCGCCTCGCCGGTCGTCTGACTGCCACCAACAGTCGACCTGCTGTGGCTGGCAATTGTCCCACTGGCTGAGCATGAACATTCTCAATGACCCTAGCTCCTCCTGCCACATGGACCATGCTCACCAGTATTCAGCATGTCTGTGGCAGGACGGTAGGGTCATCCACTCAGTGGTCAGTCAGTCACTGATCAGTCACTGATCAGTCACTGTTCAGTCACTGATCAGTCACTGTTCAGTCATTGATCAGTCACTGTTCAGTCACTGATCAGTCTGATCAGTAACTGATCAGTCACTGTTCAGTCACTGATCAGTCTGATCAGTAACTGATCAGTCACTGTTCAGTCACTGATCAGTCTGATCAGTAACTGATCAGTCACTGTTCAGTCACTGATCAGTCTGATCAGTAACTGTTCAGTCACTGATCAGTCACTGATCAGTCACTGTTCAATCAGTGGCACTCGGCACTTGGTATGGGTCCAAAATGTATAAATAGCTGAGCTCAAACTCTCAGACCTCAGTATACTGATAAACACTGACCAGTATGTATATCAAACAAAGGAACCATAAGCCAACATTGGAGGAGGTTGCTCCTACCATATTGGAGATTGCTAGGTTGAAGCGTGAAATCAAAAGGAGGCATAAGGAAATCATGCTGGGTAGACGGATTGCAGAAGAGAAACATGTGGAACACTTCAAACCTCTAGCTGAGCCACTAGTCAACCTAGTCGAAACCTTCCAACAGATGCCAGTTCAACAACCACAACTACCTCCATCAAGAGCATCCAAGAAGCGTCCCAGGTATCTGAAGCCTAGAATAAAAATGCGCTTCAGGCATGTGAAGGGTAGGCAGAGACAATCCAAGCCAGAGTTGTTATCATCAGAACATTGTCCTTTCTCAGCAGCATCAACACACCACACATATCCTACTCCACCAACAACACCATTTGTTAAAGATGGCACATATACAAGGCATGGACTTACTGGTGCAAGTAAAGCAAAACATAAGCTCCAACTCTCCAGCATTGATGAAGAGTCACCAACATTTGAATCATATGGAACTGGAGAAGTTTCAAGTCCAATGGCAGGCACCTCAAGAGTTGGACGGCAACTATGGAAAGCAGGAAAGCAAGCATTTGAAGGGGATGATGGTGAGGAGTATAATATGAGTAGAGGATATGATGATAGCAGTGATGAGGAGCTGTCTGGAGATGGACAGGATGATGATAAGAATGTTGAACAATTATTGAATGAAAGTCACGGTACAACAGTTCAGAATATCCTTGATCAAACTGATCTAGCTGGAAAACAGGTAGCTGATTACATTAGAGGATCATTGAGCAAGAACAATGACGATTTTGATGACACTTTTGGGCCAAGAGTGAGAGACAATGCTTACTACCTGGGCAATAAGTATTTAACTTTTGGAGAGAATGGTGATGAAATTGTGCTGACTGACCCTGTAGATCAGGAAGAAAAGACCTTCACAGCTACATTGGGACTTTGTGAGTTGATTTTCAAGAAGAATCCAAATCGTGTATTAGTTGAATCTGCTGACAGACAGGCCTATGGAGAAATATTGAACTGGACCAGTGTGTACAGACAGAACAATGATCCAAGAGGTGAGATTGTTAACTACAACAAAGCCAAGTATAAGAATACAATCAACGCCTTTCGGATGATAGCAGAGATGGTGGTCAAAGACATTCTGAGAGACAAGTGACTGGGAGAGGATCTATTGCTCCAAGGCGTGATTTTAGTAAGGAGAAAAGTCAGAAGATCTATAGAGGAAGAGGTGTTCTGTCAGCTATCAAGGGAGCTGCTGGTACAATAGTTAATAAGGCAATCGACATTCTACCAGTTGAACTTCATATCCCTGGCTATCAATACTGTGGACCAGGAACAAAACTTCAGAAGCGATTAGCACAAGGTGATCCAGGAATCAACAAACTTGATCAGGCTTGTAAGGAGCATGATATTGCCTATTCCAAGAGTGGTGATACAGCAAGCAGAGCAGTAGCAGACAGCATCTTGGCAGAGAGAGCCTGGGACAGAGTGAGATCTGATGATGCAGGGGTGTTGGAAAAAGCTGCAGCACTAGCAGTCACCAACATTATGAAGGCTAAGGCAAAATTTGGGGGAGGTATGAAAAGATCATTGAAGGAAGTCAGCAGGGTGGTTGAGAAGGGGAAGAAACAAAAGATTCAACCATCAAAGGAAAAATCAATGAAAGGAGGTCAAGGTCTTTACTTGAGACATCAGAAACCAAAGGTTGGTACAGGTCTTTACTTGAGACAGCAGAGATCAAAGGTTGGTAAAGGTCTTCACTTGAGAAAGCAGAGAACAGCAACACCTTAGATATTATATTGAGGTACAATCAAAATCATAATGCTATACAAATATGGATATATATTGGATACATAGCAGATTAGATTTATTGTGCTGGAATCATCTGTGGAGAATAGACATTTTGTTGATCAACTGTGTATCTAGAACAATAGAGAAGATGGTACTCCTATTCTCAAAGTGGGCCGACTATGGTGAGACAAATTTACCATCAATCTCCCCATTTGATCTGAAGGTGGTTGAGGATCATGTAGAAGATGAGGAAGAGGAAACTGATATGGAGGAGGACAATGAGGTAGAGGTGGAAGAGGAAGAGGAGGAAGAGGAAGAGGAGGAGGAGGAGGAGGAGGAGGAAGAGGAGGAGGAGGAGGAAGAGGAAGAGGAGGAGGAGGAGGAGGATGATGTAGTGGTGAGAAATACTACTACACCTATACTTTTGACTCGAAGGAGCATCAATTACCTGAAGGAAAGAGGTTGTGAGGTGATTCAACATCAATGACAGGGTATTGTCTCCAACTGAAACAGTGTTCTAGAGGTATCATTGAATATTATCCGAAGACTATCAGACAACATAGAAGACTTACCAAGGACTAGTGCTGGAAAAGGAGTCTACTACCTGGGACATCACCTGCTTGACATGGACCAAGGAGAAACATCATGGATACATCACTTTTCTGCACACTCAATATGATAAACAACTTGGATTTTGGAACAGAGATATACCTGCTTGTAGTAAACTTTTCAATGAAATGGATGTTGAATTGATCAATAAATAGCTAATTGTATTCCAAACTGTTTACTTATTACCTACCATCTCCTTAGATATAGTTTAGATATAAGTATATTCTGAGTGCCACTGACTGCACTCAGAATGCTCATGCTCAGCCGACGGGACAATTGCCAGCCGCAGCAGGTCGACTGTTGGTGGCAGTCAGACGACCGGCGAGGCGACCGGCGGGGCGACTGGCGGCGGCGGCCGGACGACCGGTGGTGGGGCGACCGGTGGGGCGACCGGCGGTGGCCAGACGACCAGTGGGGTGACCGGTGGCGGCCGGGCGGGCGGGTGGCGGGGTGACTGGCAGTGGTGGGCCAGTCTACCCACTACATACAAAAAATATATCCTCTGGTTCTGTTGATACTGACCTTTAATACTTACCTTACCGCCTTGGATTCGAGCCTAGAACCTCCAACTTGGGGAGCTGACTTGCTAACCACTACACCATAGAGGATTTATGTTTAAAGACTTAAATTATATGAAATATGATACTTCTTCATACTAATGTTAACGAAGAATTGAGAAGTGAGTCATGATGGGGTGGCATTGTCATAGACCTTTTGACAAGGAAGGTTATCACCACCACCACCACCACTGCTCCTGAGTTCAGAGCCCCGAGTTCAGAGCCCCAAGTTCAGAGAGTTCAGAGCCCAGAGTTCAGAGTTCAGAGCCCTAAGTTCAGAGAGTTCAGTGCCCCAAGTTCAGAGTTCATAGCCCCAAGTTCAGAGTTCATAGCCCCGAGTTCATTTTCTTTTTCCATTTATTCCCGATTTTATGTGTTTTTTTTTTAAATTTTTTTTAATTTTTTTTTTTTTTTATATTTTTTCTTTCAAACAAATACATGAGAATCACACACACATGTACTGGTGGCACACACACGTATTGGGACACGACTGTACAAGACACAATGTCCCACTCCTTGTAGAACAACTCCTTTTATACCCCAGTTCAGGATCCGGAGGGAATTTTTTTCCCTTTTTCCATTTATTCCGATTTTATGTGTTTTTTTTTTAATTTTTTTTTTTTTTTTTTTTTTTTTAATTTTTTTTTTTTTTTTATTTTTTCCAGGCTTGTAGACATCCAGGCCTTGACCAGCACTGCAGCAGTGTCCATGTCCTGGATGATTGGTCGATCTTTGGGTGATTCCACTGCAACGCAGGCTAAACTCCTCTGAGATACTTGCCCAATGATAGCATACAGAATATACTATCCTTTATACTTGATGCCTAACGACTTGAAAGTACCGTTGGATAGTAGCTTGCGCACCACACCTCATGGTATAATATGCATAATATAGCAGGTGACCATTTGGAGGCGTGATTTAATGTGTGGTTCGCAACCAGAAGCAAAAAAGTCGTTCAGTCTCTCCATTGAATCTCTCAGTCAAACACCCAGCCAGTCTCTCAATCCTGACTCACTGATCTCTCAAGAAAAATATTATCATAGTAATAGTCAACGTAGCCTATAGAGATTTCTCAAGGATATTTCATTTTGCAACCATAATCGAATTATTAAAAAAACATATGGTTGAATTTATAAGATGCTAAATAGAATTAATCATAATAGTACTAGAACGATTGAACATTCAAGTAGTCATAAAATACTGTATCGCTTCTACTGAATCCGCTACATGACAAAATAGAAAGGTACTCAATTACACTAGTCTATAGATTACTATCTGAAATACTAAACACCAAACAAACCAATTGCCATGATGCGCCGTAACGTACATACCAAGTGAATGAATGATAGATTTAAACCTCGATTGAGTAGATTTGGATTTGAACTCATTTGATTAATTGCTAGGGACAAAATTAATCATTAACATCATAATAGTACCAAAGTGCTGCCTCTGAAATTGAATCCAGTGGGCGGATCACACACCCAATTTCCAAATCACACTGAAACCAATTTCGTTTGAGAATCGACCCGGTAACGATTACCCAATAAATTCTAATCGCATGTTGCACAATCATCGCCAAATCGAAATCCAAATTACGCCATTATAACGCGGCAGTAAGAATGAGATAGCCGAGCAATATAGCTTGTTCCCTCTTTCTCTCTCTGTTTAGCTACATTCAATCATTCATAGCACTTATTATAAATAAACAACATTATTGCCAATCTACTCCCCAAATGTCAATTTTATGCATTATTTACTTTAATGACGATTAAGAATAGAGCCATTAATGGGAGCTTATCAAAACTGTATGGCTATTCTCTGTATTGATATTCGCTTGTGTTAATAAATTTCTACTGATTTTTTTAACGGTACTGAATACTATTGACTTGTGCATGGATAGTTATTACATCAATCAGTCATGTTGGGATCAGTCATGAGTATTTTCGGATTTTCGGACATGGGATTAAATACATGAAACATTCATAGATTCTTCTGAATACCAGTATTTTGAAGGATCGTAAATCCAGAAATATTGGTGTCAACGATACGACCCTCAATGTATTTAAAAGATAAAATAAATGAATTAGGAATGTATTACTCCTTCATTCATGTGATCTTCATGTTTTCTATAGGAAAGAGTTTTGAAGGTATTATTAGAAAAAGTTAGAAAAGTTTATGGGATTGCTGAACGCTCCATGTTCTCTATTCAAATGATCAGTCCCAGTTATTGAATAGCATACGAGTATATAGGCTACTGAATTATTTCTCGTTTTCCACCCTGAATGTATCAACTCATAGTTATTCACTTCCTTTATCAATAATTATTGAATTAACATGTTATCCATTGGCAAATTGATTTGTATTCAATTAATCTCTCTAGTCTGAATCTTATTCATCTAATTGGAAGAGTTTGAGTAATTGAACTACTAGATAGGAAAAGGAAAGAAAATGAAATAAAATTAAATGCACATGAATTAAATAAATACTTTGTAAATGTTGGTAAAACTTATGCTGATAGGATACCTAAATATACCAGCCAGTCCGCTTATGAATTCAAATATAAGAAAAATAACTCGAGATTGACCGACTCTTTTGTCTTGCAACCGGTAAATGAAATTCAAATAAAAAATGCCATACTCAGTCTGAAAAATAATACATGTCCAGGTATTGATGGTATAAATAGTAAAACTTTAAAAATAGTAGCCGATTTCATTGCCTATCCTTTCACATCAATTATAAATAAATGTTTTCGCGAAGGAGTTCTTCCACAATTGTTCAAGGTCGCCAAAATCAAACCTCTATTCAAATCAAGTGATAAAAAACTCACTGAGAACTATAGACCAATCAGTTTGCTTAGTTCATTAACGAAAATAATGGAGAAAGTGATAAAATTTCAAATTATTGAATTCTTTGACTTACATGGGATAATAGAAGACCACCAATTTGGATTTCAAAAAAAATAAATGTACTGATGATGCTCTAATCCATTTCTCAAATTCTGTGGCAGATTTGTTAAATAAGGGAAAGAAAACTCTTGCGGTTTTCCTTGATCTAGCCAAGGCTTTTGATACTGTGGCTCACAATCATCTTCTAAATAAACTGGATCGAGCAGGAATCAGAGGTACAACTCTGAGATTGTTCCATAGCTACCTTGCACATAGATCACAAATTCTTACACTTGATGACTGTGTGAGTGATCTGCCTCTCTCCGGTTATGGTCTCCCTCAGGGAACAGTCTTATCACCAATCTTATTCCTTCTTTATGTAAATGAGATACTCAGATTAGACCTGAATGGAGGTGTGGTATTCTCATTTGCTGACGATACTGTGCTGTTGTTTGGAGAGAGCACCTGGCAGAGAGTCTATGGAGCCGCCTCCAGAGGCATCTCCACTCTGAAGAAATGGTTAGATGTTAACTCCCTAAGCTTAAATATTAAAAAACAAAATATATCGCCTTTTCAAGAAATATCTCTGGACATGAAGAGACAAATTGTACACTTAAATTGCATTTAAATTGTAATTTATTAGACGATGCTCCCTGTAGATGTCCTGAGATTGAAAGGACTAGTCAAATAAAATATTTGGGTTTGATAATCGAGGAGGGATTCAAGTGGAGAAGGCATATTGAATACCTATGCCATAAACTGAGGTTTGTCTCCTATAATTTTTATAAGTTGAGGTCGATACTTGATTTATCAAAGTTGAGAATGCTTTATTTTGCAATTGTACAATCTCTATTAAATTATGGCTTGGCGGTTTGGGGTGGTACTTATGACACTCTTTTGTTACCACTATTCATTATACAGAAAATGTTCATAAAAACCATATTAAATAAACCCATATTGTTCCCCTCAAAAATTGCATTCAGTGAATTGAGAGTCATGTCAATCCGGCAACTCTATGTGCTTAGCATATTTAAATATTTCAATAAACATAGAAGCTCATTTTCAAGAATCAATGTAACTCATAGAACAAGATACAATCTACATAGATATATTACTTATGATTCGAATTTAACGGTTATTCGTAAGCAGCTGGTATACATCGCTCCAAAGATTGTAAACTGCATCCCGAACGAGCTCATCGGTGTACCTATTAAGTCTGTACCAATAAATATTAAAAACTGGATACTTCACAACTATTATTTCCATCTTAATATTTTATGAGTTCAAATTTTTTCAGCTTTTCATTATTGTCTGGATTAATTCACAATTAATAGCATTTATTTTAAATATACTTACCATTGTTTGAATAAAAATATTCCATTTTAAATTATTAGCTTAAGATTTAGAAACAGTTACGGTAAGTCTCTACTCCTACTGGCGAACAAGTGTTTCACTTATGCCAGTAGTTCTTCACCTCCAGCCGTATTTTACAGATAGATGATATAGATATTTAGAATAATAATTATTGTTTTTTTTTCTGATTGTCACATCTTTGTAAAGTTTTTGTGTTTTGGTGAAATAAATTGAATTGAATTGAATTGAATTGAGAAGTTGGAATTATTCATCTACTAGTCCAACAGAGAGAGTAATGTAAAATATCAACAACGCTCAAATCTCGCAAGAGCAGTAGGCTACGAAACATTCGAAAAAGATGGATCAATCTCATGGTAACAAAATTATAATTCGGACATTGAATCAATTTGATCCTTCCAATCGTTTTTTTGTTTTGCTGTGTGATAATCAATCAAATTGAAAATGACTGAGCATGTACCAATTAGGGAGGAAAAATATCATTGGATAATAAAGTGAAAAATTATGTCGTCACATCGTGTTTTTATATTCAATTTTTATATGCCAATGAACTTGTATATTACTTTATTAATGAAGGAAATATTTAATTGTTTATTGAATTCCCCAAAAAAACGTTATATAGTACACATCGTTCTATCATGATTCCTAATAATTTTCAACAAGTAAAGACCGCAATTAGTTTTATAAATTCATGTAACGTTGTGAGCAGTTTCCAATCTAGGTTTTTACCTTGATTAGAAGCGTCGGATTTTGGCGCAGCGTAATCTTGCTCGGAGCAAAGGTGATATTTCCCAAATGACGCTTCTCCACCAGCTCATTCAGGGCATCTTTCACTTTCCTGCCATCTCGTTTATTGGCAAAAAAGTGAAAAGTTATTTCACCCTCCAACCTGGAAAAAAGTAAAATGTTACTGAGAAACATTCCAATAATAAACGTCAAGATGTATTTCAAGAGTTGGAATTTTTTTTCAACATTTTAAAAATGTGCTCCCTTCCATCAATGTTCATTACGGTAAATGAATTTTTCTCTTGATAGAGGATTTCCGTGATGTTCTTGATTTTATTTCATAGAAAGCAGTTTCGAACTGTTATTGATGAGAGAACTAACATTGCAATTAAATTCAGCTATATATTAGAAATGCCATTCTAAAATATCAACCAACAATCAATAATAATTTCTCACTACAAAACTATACCAGAGTTGAAATAGTAGATATTAATTTATGAAGCACCATTAAATGTCATCCACAATTTAATGAATAAAAAGTCCTCAAACTTTACAAACTGCATTTATCAATTCACGTTGAATGAGTTACAGTAAACTGGTCAGTGGGATCAACATTTTGAATCAAATATAAGTTTTCACAGATCCTGACAAGTGGAGCTGGAGGTATACAAATTCAATCTCATCATGTTTTCTCTATATTTTTACTAATTAATGTTCCTTGTTATCAATCTACAACGTGAAAATCCTATAAAAAAACTCACAACATAATAGAGGTAACTGATGGCAGTCTTTCATAAGAAAACAGTAGGATCTTCATAATGTATGGAGGTTTGTGAGCATATGATGAAATACGAAAAACTGGTTCAGCTCCGTAATGAGCGTTTTGCTAATTATTACGCTACAAAATGTCTTCCTGGTTATTTTCCATCCAGTATCAAAACATGTTTTAATGCCTTCAGAGTGTGGGAAGAGGGTGCTTGTTTTCTCTTGGATCATTTTGTAATTAAGGAAAACAATAGCTTCACGTGGCAGCTCTTCTTCCTCATCTAATTTCCCTCCTCGCCTAATATTCCTCCACACTCTACAGTTTACCTGCTCACTCAAACTCAAAATTTGAAAGGGAATTTAGTTGAATAGTGTAACGTCCTCTTGAGGTTACATATGCCCAGCTGGCAGTCGGTCGGTAGAGCATGTGAAATTTGAATGTCTTTGATATCTTGACACCTGCTGAAATAAAGATACCATGTGGTTCTTACCAGCTCTTCGAGGGGCTTATACCAAATTCCGCTTTCAATTGCTGCAAACTGCTGCTGCTTTATTAAACGGCAATCTTTACCACTGCATTGATTGGCTCCGCAATTATAGATGTTGAAGAGGATGTAATACTGCTTTGACTTAATACTAAGACCTTGTATTTCAGTCTGTTTGATTTCAATGAATGGGTTGAACCATTTAAATAAATCTTGAGAACGTATTATTTCTGAAGATTTAATGATCGGTACTGTATATCGCTGATTTATGTAACTTATTCGATGAAGAATACAGTTGGTTGATAATTCTATTAATTTGCCAATAATGATAATAAAAAATACTAATACAAGATTTGTCATGCATGAAGACAGGATTAGAAATGAAAAGAAGACCATTCAATCAATAAATATATAATTACAATAAAATCAACGAAAAAAAATGTATAAAACAAATAATGCAAACACAATATGAGAGAATACACAAGAAAAATATCACAGATCGCTCAATTAAAACTCTTGTTCTGCTTAATAGCATCAATTAATAACTTTCATGATTCTTATATCAGCATACATTTTACAGATTCCTATAGCTCAATCATTCGACTCGCTTCTGCTTATCGAATTAGAATTTTATAATTCAATATTCCAATAATATTTGATACTTTAAATATAAAATCTCAAGGTATAGGTTCGGCCGTCAGTGGAAGTTAGATAAATAATTTATCTTGTGAACTTTGAGCTTCCATACTTATTATTCTTATTATACTAATAATACTGATATTTAAATATATTAACTGAGCATATTTAATAATTTCAAACAGTGATATATAATTTAACATTTAATTCTCATATGCATTCTAGATAGCCTATGACCTTTCCCTTATTTATACTACTTGCGCAATTATCTTTAAATCAAGCTTGATTTTCAAGTAATACCTTCGACGAGCTAGCTTTATGAAAATTCTATCAATTCGTAGCACTGAGGATCCTCTCAATAAATTATATTTCAATAACTCAGGTGCGAAGATTTTTTCACAAATTTTAAAGATGTAGCATGGGTTCACCTCGTGTGTCCTATCAATGCCTTTCTGGTGGGCTGCTGTCGTCCTCTCCAAGGGGGATATTTAAATTAATAACTCATGTCATAGAGCGAATTCACTGAGTTAGGTTTATTAATTATTAAAAGTCTTTGAAACTTAAACTTGGGCAATAAATAAAATTTAATTTCTATAAGGGAATCAGTCTATTGCTCTCGTGATGGCTGGCGTCTTGGTCGGTCTCTGGCAAGCAAGTGGGCAGTTGGTCTTCCCCTTTTCTCTTTCGACGATACTTCCGATTATAAATTTGCATAAAATTTAAATATCTTTTCCTATTGGTGGATTTCAAATAATCCGCGATTACGCAATTTAATACTGTCAATAGTCCATAGTACTAGAGCATAATTATTACTATCTTAAAATTGAATATTTCTATCCTTAATTCTTATTTTATTTTAATTACATTGTTTCGTGCATTCTACAAAAATTACAAATTTTTATAATCTTAATAAAGACCACATGGAGATTTTGAATTAAATATTTTTTAGCGCCGAGCGAATACTGTGCTCTGATTGGTAAACAGTCAGATTCGGCTCGAGTGTACACAATTAATTAATGCGCGTAGAAAAATTAGGTCTTACTTCCTTTTTATTTTTTTTGTTTTTGTTTTTTTTATTCGCTCACATATATCAATAAACATTTATATTTACTTTTCAAACATTCATATCCTTTATTTTACATGCTATAAGTTATTAAACCCTCTTGTCCTCGTCTTAACGAATGCTACCTAGAGGCAATTATTTTGCTAGCGAGTATCTGATTAAATGGTAGATGTTCAGCTTGATCGTTATTGATATTGCCGACAAGCATTGTTTATATAGAACCTAACCTCAAATTCACACAATATATTATTATTTTTTAAAATAATTGATAAATTGATTTTCATTTCAAATTGTTAGCCATAATCTTAGTCTTTCTAGTCGTTATCGTCTTATCTTTATCTTCGATTGATAATACCATTGGTGACAGATATTTTTGTTTTTCTGTCTGAGACCTAGTAATTCATTTCAAGTTTTGTATCGGTATCAAAATGCACCGTCAGAATAGTAAACTGTTTTTCAACAAATCAAGAAGGCTAAACAGACAAAGTCATGTTTCAGTTGTATGTAGTTGATTACTTTCTATCACAAGGAATAATATACTTTGTTTCAGTTTCAAATATTACGCTTTCAATGCTCATCGTAGAATTAGTTTTATCTTTATCCAGAAGACCGTGTTTGAAATTGACTGACCCCAAAACTTGGAAGTTAGATAATCTGTAAATCTGAAAATTATTTTGAGTTTGAATTAGGTTCAAATAATTTCATTCGTGCTTCGAGAAGAATTTATATGTTATTGAACTCTACTGACCCATACGCTATTTTAATGCGTTTGTATAAATAAATGCTGTAATCAAAAGTTGAATATATTCTTTGAAACATCACCAAACAAATCCAATTTCAAATACATGACAGCAATCAACCAAACTCTCCAATTTTGGTGAACTGTGTCTCCCTCATAAACACGTAGAGAAGAGTGCATGCATCTCAATATATCTTATGCTCGCTCATGAACGTACAACAGCAAACAAGAGAGCGGGTGGGCTGATACATAATTCAAAATTAAAATTTCAGAGCTCGCCCCGTGTGCTGGCGGCTGGCGGCTGGCACCGTCTTGGGAGAACATTCTAACTTTTCTGCTCACTCACTCTCGCCCGGAACCTTTTTAGGAAGCCAGCCACACTGCATCCTCCAACGACAAACATCAAACCTTGATCTCATTCCGGCAGCAAAGTTCTCCTCCATGTTGTCTTTTCCGAGAAGGCAAGGCGTAAGCTTCTTATCTGCCGCCCGAGCAGCTTTGTGAATTTTCAAACATTTTCGGCCGAATTTAAAAACACCACTACAAAGCCGTCTCTGCCAAAAACTTCTACTGGCAGTGAATTTTATAATTTGTCTGAAGTCTGGCGCCAGTTGGTGCCGACAAGAATAGTATTTATTATTTTTGCAAGTCGGTTGTTGCCAAAGTGGAAAGCCGCTGTTGGCCCATTTTCACTTGCCGTGCAATATTAAAAAGAACAGCAAACTTTTAGGCAGTAACCAACAGGTGGTTTTTAATATCAGGGCAAAGACTTTGAGGCAGCCTTCACTACTGAGGTGAACATATCTCTTAGTATCGTGTTTCTTTGGCCTCGTTCAAGGTATAAGATTCTCGTTTTATGATTCTCCTCTTCTAAATTTCTGATATTTAGGAACACAACAAGGTTTCAAGGAACACTACATTTATATCCCTTACAAACACATATTCTGCTGTCAATACAGTTATATCGGACATACCTCAGTTTTGATTCATTGATAATTATTATTTCTGAAATTTGTCTGAGATTCATTACACCTCAAAAGTATTCATAAGTACCTCATGCACCTGGGAAAATATTTTTGATCTACTGTATATTATTCGTCCTTATAAACTCCACTCTTCATAATATTCTGTAGAATCATTACATTATTGAAAATTGGGAATGGAATTGATTCCTTCAATACAGTAACAATACTTTTAAGTTTATTTACTGTCATCTTTTGTTAAGTCATCTCAATTATAATTGAATAAATAAAAAAAACGTCTCTATGGAAGTTTAATGGTGAATAATTCCTACTACACCATCATGTCTGCCAATAATGATTTATTCACGATAGCCTACAACCTTTAGAGATCTATCACGCAATAAATCAACACAACGTCACAGCCAATGGTTTCCATAACAGAGATCGGATGATCTTTCACAGTTTTCACAAAAAATCAAACATTGCCAAGCCAGCAACAGAAACAAACGCGGAAAGGTATTTGTCTGCGGAGTTCAGACCACATGACGTAAATTGATGTTACCGGAGATAGAAGACCAACAAAAATAATGACAAAGGAATATCGTGCGCCGCGCTTTTGGCGGAGAGCGTGAAAAAGAAACGTTTTTGGTGGAACTGGCAACAGAAGGGAATTTTCATTGGCGAAAGCTATGCTGAACAAACCAACACAGAGAACGAGCGGGTCGGTCGGTCTTGTTCTGTTGTTCTGTCTTATTGTTCTTTGCAGATCACAGTTGAATGAACACGTGTTTTTATTTGTTCTCTTTCGCGCGCCTCTATTCGCAAAACAGCCGAGTGAATGCGAGAGACGCTTCTAATATTTTGTCAGTGCTCGATAACCTGAGGATCGACTCAGCCTTCTACAAAGCGAATTTGAAGCTGAGAGTACTAAAGGGTTGCATCGTGTCGTTGCAAATGCTTCCTGATAGGTTAAGCAGGACAAATACGGGTTCTACATTTTGTATGGTCGCTGTTATAGTAGAGGACAAGTAGTACTTCTCCCATGGAATATACGTGATTCAGGTAGAATCATTCCTACTCATAGCATAGTTATGTTCCACTGGAGAGCTGTTCATTATTGTTTGCTGCCATGGATGAATGCGGGTTCATGGATGTATGACTCTTGTTAGTAGGTAGGCTACTTATGTTGATCATTCATGGGAGCGTTACTGATCATTCAATTAACATATTACAAATAATACACTGAACACTGACATTTTCCTCTTCCCAACACTAAAGCCGCGTTCCCACGAGACGTGAGACGTGTGAACCATGCTTTCGCGGAATACGCTCGTGTGAGCAACGCGTATTGACTTTGCCTCTAACGTCACCAGGCGTGGAGACAGTTCACGACCGGCCACGCTTCGGATTACACCTGATTAATTTTCAGTTGTGAACTGTGCTCACAACAACTGTTTTGATATATATATTTTTCAATTACCTGTATTATTTTTGTATTCCTGGCCAGATAATCCAGTCACAAGGTACTTTTTGCTGGATAAAACTCTGAACACTCTGATTTTTTAGGAGTAGGCCTATTGAACAAAAAATAGTATAAAAAAGTTGGCCTCATAGCCCTGAAACTTTTCCAGAGTGCCTCAAAAATCACAGATTTTCATTTCCTTTTCCAGTTTCCGATAATTTTACCAAATTTAGCCATCGAACAGAGAATATCACACTCTCTTTTTTCGATTAATAAGATTTTGAATAAATTTATATAATCCGTAATTATCCATCCTCCTTGAGTCCTGAGTTACAATTTTTCAAAAAGTTTTATCATCATTATTACAATAATTTCAAAGCCCTTCTAATACAACATTTTCATACCTCAGCTGAACTTCTGGACTTTGTAATTTAACATATATTACAAATAATACACTGAACACTGATATTTTCCTAAAAACCGCCGATTTTTGTGTATCCTTGGCATTATTTCCAAATCCGTAACAGCCGTCTATGAGTATTGAAAAACTAGAAAGATACCCTTCGGCTCTCTGAGGTGAACTTAATTCAAAAGATAGACTATGAGCCAATGAGCGTGAGTCGTGTGAACAGTTGACTCCTTCGACAGCCGTGGCTCACATAAGTGTGCTCACAAGCGCGCCACGCATTCGTATTCACTTCTCGTGGGAACGCTGCTTTATGGATATTTTTAATAAAGATTCAGTCTACAATATTGTAATCCACTAGGATTCAGTTGGATTGTTGTATACAGCATTCATTAGTTAAGTCTATGTAAAGTTTGGAGCTTTCATAAGGTATAATCATGCCTGAAAATATTTGTATCTGAATCCAATGTGATTCTAAATATACTTTGAATTGCAAAATTTTGAGGTTTGAATAGCAGAAACTCTGAAAAAGTCAACCAATATCATATTTGCATAGAAAATTTGCTTCAAACCAGTGAGAAATAATTTATAAATGCGCATTCTACATTTTTGAGAATGTGCTTGCTTCTACAGAAATAAAAAAACTTAACAATCAACCAGACTCAAAATTTACTGCTTCAGTGGCTGATAAAATGACCAAGTTGCTTTGTTCATGAGAAATGCTCTATCAAATTGTTTGTGAACAACGATTTTGTCAATGTAATAATTTTGTGAAAGATGATTGTAATGAACCCATTCTGTCTGAAACGACCAACATTTACAAGGCTTACCATTGAGCTGGTGAGAAGACATTGTTCGCTATCACTACACAGTTTCCGATTTTCTGAAAGTACCAACTCGCTCTCTTTCTCTCTTCCCCTGTTAAATCTTATCTCAATGACAAGTTCTTCTTGTTCTCCTTCTTCCTCCATCAATTTCATTCTCTTTACCCTCTGCAACTGAAATTTATCATATTCTGGAATATTCTCTCTCGATCATCAATCTCTATCTTCTGAACTCTTTGTCTTCGTTCTATCATCTCCTACAACGTCTTCTTGATACTTTCAATACTTCAAATGCATTTAACATCTTGATCCTTTCCTGTATTGTCCCTTATTTTTCTTCTGCATTCTCTTTGCCTTCCCCTATGAATTGCTCCTTTTCATTCTTCAGTCCAGTCGTTTAGTGTAGGCCTGTTTAGGTGGGAAATTCTAGGTTCTAGAATAAAATATTTCAAAGAATTAATTTTTGTGATTAGAAATTTCACTGTTTCATACACCCTTACAATAAGAATCAACTATGCTATCATCGTTAAGGTCATCAGGTGACATATATTTTTTTCAATAATTCTCTATTCAATATTGATTGATTGAAGGGGGATTATAACTAATGTTGTCTATTAAAGTCTCAAATCCAAGACAAAGATATATTACAACTCCTCATAGATTGAAAATAGTCAAAATATGCTATCTATAGAGTAAATCTCCCACCAATTCTTGGACAAGCACGTCTTTGCTATCATTTCGCTCTTCTCCACATCATGTCTAATTTATTCATTTCGGCTAAATTTTTCTCTTCCACTTCTCATTGTTGCTTTTCATCTCCTCATATTCAGCCCAACAGCTTTTAACCAAAGAAGAAGAAGAAGAAGAAGAAGAAGTCATCCTTATCGTCAACTTAGTTTCAATTTCTATTTTGTTTCTCTACAGCTCCTTCATTTTCTCAACTTTTTCAAGTTTTCTGCAACTCCTCTACTCATGAGTTTCATTCTCAAACTCTCCCATCATTCTGTCTTTCTTATTCTCATCCACATAACTTACAAAATATCGAATATCTGATTTCGTTTTACTTTCGGTGTCATCTCATCATGAGCCAACCCTTCAGATTTTCCAAAACTTCTTCCAATTACTCTCCACTTCATTCTCAATCTTTCTCTCTCGATTCCCATCTATCTCCCAATCTTCTCCACTCTCCTCTCACTCTCTCACACTCTCTTCCTCATTATTTGATATTTCTCTCGTTTCTCGCAATCCTAACACAATCAACAGCACCCAAGTTTTGCCCTCCTCTCGACTCTTGACTCGACTTTGCCGACTGCCATGAAATATGAGAGACCCTCAACTGAATCACAAGCAAAGTCATTGTTTTTGGCAAAAGAGGAAGGCTATTCTGTATAACTTGCACACTGAGCTGTTGAGAGCAAATGATTTGCGAGAACCAACTACTTTCCCCTCTCCACTTCCTCCACACCGTCTTCTCCCGCTTCCCCCACTCACGACCCAGTCTTCCCGCGCAATTGATACAAAAAGGCGGGAAATGAATCTCGGGTGCCGTTGCCGCCGCTGGAGCAAGATCGATGCTCCATTTAATTTAATGGAATGAAATGTTTCCGTCTCTTTAGAGAATAGCTTGCTACTAAAATGAACACCGCCAGCTAGCTCTACATACGTCTAGTAAAAGGAAAAAGCCAGTCCAACGAAACTAATATTGAGCAATCGTTGAAGGAAGTCATCTCTGGTTGACAATTTAAAGAGAAAAATTTCGAGCAATCGCTGGAGGAAAAGGAATCGCTAGTATGCTACGAAAATAATTTATAATGAATTATTGTCGATGAAAATTCATTACTAGTTGATAGTAAATGGAATTGAAATGAATTGTGCAATGTGGAAATTATTCACTTACAGTAAATTTCACTCAAGCAGTTCTTACCCTGTCAAGAAAAACTATATATGGTTTTTCAGTATGTTAGAATTTGAAATGAGTGAGTTCACTTTGAGAATAAATAATATGAGGCTCCTAAAATTGATTTGTCGATTCAAGATTGAAATATTGTTCCAATTTGACAAGTTTTTACAATGATTGAGAGTGATTAATTTGTACGACTATTAAGGATATCCAAAGAGATTCTTATACTCCATTGAATACTGTATTTGGGGATCTGAAATTTTTCCCATTATAAAATCAAACACAATATATGTTGACCATTCCTTCAACTAAACAAAATGCCTAGAACATCGAAACCCAGGGTTTCGTGAAAATGAATTACTAGTGAAAAATTCAACATATTCATATTCTATCTATAAAAGAGTGTCAAATAACTTAGAAATTGTTCTGTTCAGATTGGATTCTACTCAATTACAGATAATACACCCTTGAAAATTGTCTCTTCAGAGGAATTGGTTGATTTGAGAGGAATTTATTGAATTACTAAATAAATTATAAGTCAATTGAAAAAATGTGATCTTTGAAATCAATTCAATGTAATCAGATTGATAATTGAAACCTCATAAAGTTGTTATGAGAAATCCTGCATTCTTCAACAGACAAAACAAACATGCCATATCTGAACAAAATAAGCATCAATTTATTCTTATTTCTCAATTCTATACCCATTAGTGAAAACCTTGTTGATCAAATAATCCAAAGTTGATCTTTGTCACAGTATGCGAATCTCGATTCTGGAGAATTGAATTGAACAATTTTTCGTAAAACGAACTTTGGGAACACTGGAAAAATGATACAAATACTCACGTAATATTGATCACTCGCAGTCCATCTATCTTCGGAATCTTGTTGCGCAGGTACTTGAAAACCTGCAAAAAAAATTGAAAAAGAATGTTTTAGTTGAGGTTGGCAAGGAAATCTACACAATTCCTATATGGATTAGTTTGACACTGAATTGATCCTTATTTTGAAATACAAGCTATTTATAGCATCAATAATGATTACAAGTTAGTGATACAAGATGATGCCTGTTCCAGGTTCCGGGATCCATTTTTCCAGTGCCCAACAAGTCTTTTCCTATCAGGTTTGTAATTGCATAATATTTCTGGGGGGGGGGGGGGGGTGGGGTATTAGTTGCATATATGTTTAGTAAATGACTGAACCGATCTTCTCTAATTTTCTCTAAAATCTGTAGTAGATGCTCTACTTCTAGTTCAGCTGTAATTATCTCATTCTCTATCCTATCTGATCTTCAGTACGACTCTTGATTTCTTGGAGAAACCTTATTGTTTCGGATGCTTGTATACATTATTCAGTTCTTTCGATTAACACCAATCCTCACTTCCTTATGCTATGACTAGCAGGAACCCGTGCTTCGCAAGGATCTATTCTCAAACGTGATAATCTGAAAACTTGACGTAATGAAGTTTTGAAGAATTGAAAATAGGCCTATAACCATCCTTGGTTAATTAAGAATCTAGTCTATATGCAAAATTTCAAGTTAATTAGTCCAGTAGTCCAGTAGTTATGATGCGTTAAACATAATTTTCCTATCCCGTACGTGTATAAGCCAACTATTTACTTTATTATAGATATGGTTAACGACTGCAAGAGATAGGAGTGTGGAACAGAATAGTTGTGAAACTATGATAGCGCCAGAAGTGTCTCAAACTCAATGGTAGGTACTACATGAACTTTTTGAAAGTGATTTGAAAAAAAAATGTTAAAACAACAGAACTGAAAGTTGTCAACCTTATCATTCTACCACCATTTAGAGAGGCTTTTGTTTGAGCCGAATGAAATCTATCTTTATATATTTATATATTTCTCTCTCTCTCTCTCTCTATATATATATATATATATATATATATATATATATATATATATATATATATATATAAATGAATGTCTGTTTGTTTGTTTGTTCCCTATGACTTGAAAAATACTTGACATAACGGCATGAAACTTTGGGAATATGTTGTGTGAATATTGGGGATGGTTTCTGGCCAGAAATTTTAATAAGGTGGCTAATAATGATTATTTATTAATCCATTCTACAGACCTCTGTTTTCGAAATTGTCGACCTAGCGGCTACCGAAGAACGGAAAGATGATCATGGTTCAAGATCATATTGAGATAATATGATTTAGCATCTAAAGCTACCAGCTGTAATAAACACGTCACCCTATGATAAATTGTGAAGGCTACTGGTATTACAACGATAGTTTGGAGTTGTAATTGATTGAAAGTGTAGTTGATTGGTACCAGCAGTAGATAATGGTTCCTAAGAAGACCTATACAAATAATTATTATCAATCCCCTATCATTGAGTGACCGGAAAATGTAGGAAAAAAATTATTCACCTCATGGAAGAGAGTTGTTCATATTGCATTCATAATTGGCAGAATAATTTACAATTTTTTTAAATTTAGCTTAGCTTATATTCATCCTAAAATGGAAGATGGAAAGAATAAGTAATTCCTGGTGATTCATCGTACATTGCATATTTCATGGACCATCTATTGACAATCAACAACTATGAAAACATTGAATTCATATTTGAAACACTGATTTATCAGTTTCTATTTCTTTTTTAATTCAACACTCTACTGTTAGATATCACTACCAATTGATTGAGAAGAATATGTTTTGGGAATAATGAATGCTGCATGACTAAGCACATAGGAAGTTCGTATTCAGATGTAAATGGAAATATTAATTGTCAGATAAATTTCATGATTCACCAAATAAAGTCAATTGTGACAAGAGATACATTGACTTTTTGGCGGTACGAAGTTCGCCAGGTAAACTAGTTGTAAATAAAGCTTTATTATTAATAGTCAACGCTTAAAAAGGACAGGCTCAATCACCAGGAATACTATAAATATTCTATGAAGGACCAATAAGCCATTAATTTTGTGTAGTTCAATCACTTTCATTATGGACACTGGATACATTATGGACAATCAATACGTATGAAATTTATTAGCTACAAAATAAAAAACTTTGATTGAAGTGACCCTGACTACTACAATATGAATACCGGTAACCATTTAGATCAAATATAAGAAATTACTCACATCTCTCATCAACTCGTACTTTTTGTTCACAAAATATTAACACAAAAATATTATAAGTTATATTGAATGAACTCACGGCTAGTACTCAAGTTTGTCTTTTTCTGGCCGTGCTACAAATGAATGTGGGTTTATGTTTGACATCTCGTTTTTGTAATCTTGTTGTCTATTAAGAAATTTTCCAATGTGATTTTTGTTTGCAATAAAATTTGAATTTGAAAAAAGAATTATCAACATACTCCTAACCAAAGAAAATCTCTGTGCTCTGTTCTAATCGGAATGTATGAGACTCCATATACAGCAGATAGAAGGCGCAAACCGAACTGGCCAAGCATACAACAATGGAACAAACACGTGGCAAGCTCGCGCTTTCGATCCATAGAAAATTGAATTCGATCAGCTGATTGATAAAATTATGCTAAGCTTTCCAATGATTACAACATATGTTAGAATATCATGTGTCAATTATCTCAGTTCCATATGGCATTCACCTTTTACCACGTTCATAACCTTACTTAATAGGATCCTTTTTCATCCTTTGAAACCCTTAGAGGCAAAATATCTCAAAATCCGTTCTTAGTGCGCGTCTAGCATGTTTAAAGAATATTTGTGCAGAGTTTTAAGTCTATGCCAATTAGTTTGAGCTGTAGTGTGATTTTACATGAACATTTTCAAAAAATGCCCTCTCCTGGACCCCTCTCTGCTCCTGGTCGGAATTTTTCTGCATAGATCTAATTTGTTTTCGTAGCTGAACAAAAAAGTTCCTCATGACTTTGCTGTGCAATGAGCGGTTAAAAAGTACAACATTTTTGGGGGCCCCCAGCTCCCTCAGGGGGGCAAATTTCTGAAAATCATTTCTTAGTGGATGTTTTGAGGCTATCATAAACAATTGTGCAAAATTTCATGTTTGTAGGCTTAGTAGTTTGGGCTGTGGTGTGATTTCAGTCTGTCGGGACTTAGCCTTTTATAGATAGAGAGAGATTGGTACAGCCGTTAATCTATAAAATTTCAAGTGGGTGATCTTTCTAATTTTTAACTTAATAATATTATTTATTAATAATGTATAACAGGAGAAATAATTCATTTAATAGTTGAACCCATAGAGAATGATTCCAATAATCAATTATACAAAGTGCAGAGTTTGTACAGGTAGTATAATTCCAGTGCTTCCAAGAAATAATTAATTTGTACATGTACCTGTAGATTCTGTGAATTTCATCGTTGTGGTACAAAGGTAACGAGTCACTCCAATGAGAGTTTCAAATTTGACCTATAATAATAATCATAATAGTTCGACCTTGTTTTGACAATAATAATTGAGGTTATTGTATCGACTATAATCCGAGTTTATATTAATTGAGAAAAATTAGATGATCATCTATCAACTATATGACACACTTGCTTTGGTGTAAGCTACCATGAAAAAAACAAATTGAATGAATGAAAGAGAGAGAATTAGAAGGCTGGAAGGCGAATAGTTAGATCTTCCAAGAGAGGTGAGAAAAAAAGTCGTTTTCAGTCGGGGTTAGACATTTTCTGGGCCGTGCATTCTGTAGTAGGATTTATCATTAGCAAAAGTCCAAGGAGGCTGGCAAATGGAATGCTGGGAATTAACGAATTGTAAATGAAAAGAAGAACTTTTTCCTCCACAGCTTTAGGATCTTTTTCACTGTTTAGTGCATTTTTCGTATTATTTCGCAGTCATTTTCCAGCTTATTGTTCCACAGAAGCCAAGGCTAGAGTTTGAAATCACCCCTTTCATCTTTTAACCTTCTTCCTTCACCCGCTACGCGTTCTATTTCCATTTCCCTCCAGCATTCTTGGACGCGGTCGGTTGAAATCTCTCATGATACGTGTAGTGAGTAAATTAGCCAAGAAATTGCCCACAACTTAGTAAGCTCGTGCTTTGTTCTCTATTCTCTGTACTTTGTGCCACCCTAAGCGCAGCTATTCCACTAACTTAGTACTTAAAATGTAATCTATAGACTGGAACTACCGCTTTATAGTGCAAATAGCGGTGCTGCTTGAACTTCCAGACAAGTAGTTTATTGCTTGCTGTCTGGCTGAAAAACATGTTCAATTATTCAGCCAGTAGATTGTTAATTAGTTTGAGGGGACGATTTGACGTTCTTTAGCCCTTGTGATCGATATGGAGCTCCAATTCATGCACACAATGTTAGACGTTCATGAACAATAAGGGAATTAAAATAACTAGTGACTACCTGGGTTGGAGAAATCGCTCATGAACTGTTGTATTGTGTGCCGAGCACTATTTCTAATTCAGGCCTTTTCCCAAGTTATAATAGTAAATTTAATACGCAATTTAAAACTTCCATCTGAGTATTGTATCAACAAAGCCTGTTATTTTTCAAGTTAATAATATTGATTGAGAATAATCCTTTTGATTCTATTAGTGATGGAAGATAATTTTTTTTCTAAAGAAGTACAGAAAGTAGAGAAGAAAATTTCCAGTTATGTTACATTTGATTTATTGTTTCTGAAGATATATTATTGTAGAGTATGGCTGAAAGTCAGGAAGATAGTCTCTAAATTGGAATTAAAGTTTTAAGATCTTTAAATTTTTAAGATTATGTTCATATTGAGTTTAAGACTTGCTAAAGTTTTATATTTTACTGACTGTGTTTTCTCATGGCGTTGACGCTTTTAACTGAACGCTTATTTATTAAATTATAACAGAACTTTTGAATTATTCGTGAAGAAAGATACATTAATTCTGATACAAAGAATCAGTAGTTTAAAGATAAAAATCTATATAAAATGAGGATTCAAATAGAATGAGAGAATTTAATAAACTGTAATCAATAGATAACTCCTGTTTTAGCTTTTGATGAATTGTAGGAAGAGTTAGAAATTAATGCTGTAATACATTTATTTACAGCGGTTCATGTGTGACTCCAAACCAACTTCATGTTTCACCCCTTCAAAATCCAGCTTTAAGACACAACTTCATACCATCATGGACTCCACGAGCAAGGCATGTCGTAAGAGGTCTCGAGGATGATACCTGACCAGAATTGACGTAAGGCCGTTTCGGGAGACGGAGGTTCCGCATCGCAAGATGACTTCCAGACATCATAAACTCAATTCTTAGAAGAAGACGCCGAAATAACAATATAACATCTAAAGGAAACACGACGGAAACCATAAACAAAGTGCAGTGCAGTGAAACAAAGGGTCATACAAAAATGTCAAAGTGGTGTATGGGGTTATCGACAAAATTTGGGTTCTTTGGGTTTTTCTGTTTTGAGTTTTGTTCTAAAATTAATATTTGCAACTGATATTATTTGGTTTGGTGACGTATTAATATCTAACGTAAGGATAGTAATGCGCCCCCAGATCAGAGAATAAAGGTAATGTAACGTGTTAAATTTAATATGATTCTTATTCTCTTTCGTGTCAGTATTTTTGATATTTTGTTTGTTTTAAAATATTGTAATGTTAAAATAGTGAACGGCGATTAAATCAGGCATGACAAAAACGTATTGTAGTTCATCTGACCCGTTCGCCTGCATGAATTAAAATAGTATAGACTCAGATTCATTTTCTAGATGTGCTGGCCTACTTTAAAATTCTAAAAAATTTCTTCAAAATTATTTTTATTTTATTACCTTCATGAAGGTAAAGGCCTTTCCACACAGCACGTGGAGTGCGTGGCTGGACGCACGCCACGCCGGCCACGCTAGCCACATGCCAATTCACACCGCCACGACTGTTGCGATGCTATACCGGCCACGTTTCCCGTCAGTATGCAGGAAGATGTCAACTCCGACGGTCCCGTGGTGTGAATGTGGATTTTGTTGTGGCTTACCTTGGTTTGATGACCCCAGCAGCAGCAGTAGTAGTGATAATGAGCTGGTTTTATTGTATTCGGTGACAGCACGGGACCAGTGGGTACATCCAATCAATAAAAAAAGGTAGACCTATGGCGAATTCCATCATTTAATGCGCGACCTTGAGGCTGACAATGATAAATTTTGTACTTATTTTAGGTTAAGTTGTGACCAGTTTAATGAAGTGTTGTCGATGGTTGATGGTGACATAAGGAAGACCAATACCACCTACAGGGAGGCAATTAGTAGCAGAGAGTGACTAGCAATTTGTTTGAGGTAAAAAATTATCCAACTTAATTAGAAATGAAAAGTGAAAGAACAGCAAAATAAATTTTTGTTTAAATTTCAAATATTTTGCCACACGGTTTGGTCAATGGGATTAAATAAATATCCATTTTCAGGACGGGATGAATCAGTGTGCTTGCCGAGGTGTGAAGCTCCGGAAGTAGATGGAGATATCTCATGTGACAAAGGCGAAACAGAAGTGTGAGAAAACATAGACTACTGGTAGCTGGTGATGGGGTAGTTGCAGATGAAGTGTATGACGTAGGCTCAATAGCATAATTAGAGTTCATTTCATATTCCTCTTCGGCACTGCAAATACTGTTCAATAAATCTTTTTTTATCTTGTTCTGGAACCGGCGAGGTAGTTTTCGGACAGATTGCGCTGCACTCGCAAAAAATAAGGTCTATCTCGTCGAGAATACTTTTAGTAGACCTGCGAGCATTTTTATTTTCCTCCTTCTTCTTCATAAACTTCATAAGTTTGTCCACTCCTCTTGGAGAATGGTTCCGGTGTTCTTTTACTGTAGTTTGGTCAGCTTTTACGACGTCACCGCCAGTACTTTCACCGTCGTCAACGTCGTCTTGTACATCTGGTACATTTTCCTGCTGAGCCCCATCATTTGATTCCTCTTCCTCGTTGTCCTCAGGAACGGGAATGTTGGAATCACTCCTGAAAGTAGACGCTGCTCCATATCAAACTCAGAAAAGAAGAGCCACTTTTAAATAAAAACCACTACAAACACAACAAAACCAGTAGATACGAAGGAGAAGCATGTGTGTTGGACCGCCGTTCTAAGTGAACTGTCTGTTTCCACGTGGTCTAGTATACGTTCTGCGCATGCTCGGACCAAAACGTGGCCGGACGTTTTTGAAAAGATCGCTCAGAGAGCGAACGGTAGCCACGCGTGGCTAGTATAGCAAGCGTTGCCGCGTGGCCTTGGCTGCTATGTGAATTGCTTCATTTGATTAGCTGGGAAGCGATGTTTTGAAAAGTAGCTAGCATGCGTCCAGCCACGCACGCCACGTGCTGTGTGGAATGGCCTTTAGGAACACAATTGATCTTATATTTGGAGTCCAAGATGGCGGAAAAAAATATTGAAGCGACAGGGGAGTAGTTTTCTAATCTGAATATGATCCTCAATGAAACCTACTGTCGAATCATATTTGGAAAAGAATAATATCAATATGTTTTTATTATTTTCACCAACCCTGCAGACCTATGTGAGTCAATAGAACTTCACTCTGTATGGGTGAATAATTCAGAATTAAAATAAAAAATTCCTAAGCTAATAGTACCATTTGTACGATGATGTATCCAAGAAATAACGAATTTTAGGTTCCCTATTACTCTTCATTCTGTTATTCATACCATAATCATTCATAATTTCTCAAAATAATGCAAACAATGGCTGACCAGAAATAGTTTGTTATTCAGCTTGGAAGATATTTTTCTGAACTCATTCGATGTTCAATATGTGTAATGTGTTGATGTAAAGTTACAAACAGTACGGGCAGGATACGGTTTAGCTTTTGGTTTCGATCGATGCCACAAATCAGGAAACATCAAAACACCTGGATGTACTAGTGCTGAAACCAGGTGCTCCATCAAGACCATTCTGTTGCACTTAGCTTGCACCTTAATCATTATTACATCATACTTTAATTTCTGAATCCTTTTTCTAACGAATTCCTTCTCCTACTAAATTTCTAGCTCTATATTATTTATGTTAATAATTTGTATAAATTCCGAGTGAATGAATTTGATTTGAAGCTCAAAATCAACCTAACCGTACTTTTCTTACTCTTATGTAACTGTAATAATATTTATAATACAGAATTCAAAAAAAATAATGAATGGTTTGTTTTAACTAGCTCTCATGTCCATCATAACTCCAAGTGCTAATAAATGTCAAGAATCTGATGTGGCGCACTCACACAACTTTCCTTGCCATTATGGAAATTTCCATTATACTCGTAGGAAATATATTATAAAATTGACCAGCTGACAAGAACAATTCTATCTCTTCAGTGAATGATTCGATAGAATCAACAGTTGCTTCTCTCATTGAGTTTGCATTTAAATAGTCACATTTTCTTGAATTTCGAGCTTATTTTCAATTTAAGGTGAATATAACATATAATAATATTTCTATAATATAATATTTATGTTACTGAATATTAATTGAAGAGGTATTCATGCTCAATCTTCTCCACTTGAAATTTTTTGTTCAAATTGTATCTGAAGCTTGATAATTGGAAATCTAAAATCAAACTTCGCTTAGATAGGGCGGATCTCCTGGGATTTTTGAAAATACGGGACTTATGATAGTTGATAGAGCTTATTAATGACTATTTAGGGTATAAATTTAATCAAAATCGTTGAAGCCGTTTTTGATACCATTTTTGCTATTTCAGCCGCCATCTTGAATTGCATTCGATCGAAATTTTATTGTTCGTTTCGGATCCTTATAGTGTAGGGACCTTAAGTTTCAAATTACAAGTCATTCCGTCAATTGGGAGATGAGATATCGTGTACACAGACATACATACTGACCAATACCCGAAAATCGATTTTTTGGAATCAGGGGACCTTGAAACGTATAGAAATTTAGAAATTGGGGTACCTTTTTTTTGGAAAGCAATACTTTCCTTATCTATGGCAATAGGGCAAGGATAGTAAAATTGAGGTGTTCATCAATTTCATCATGAAAATCGCAATCATGGCAATGTAGAAAACAGTTTTTAGAGGAAAATGTGTAGTCTCGACTCTTAAAAAGTCAGCAGTCCGAACAGGAAAGTGCAAAACCAAATTCGTGCTATGGGAACGACAGGAGAATCCTTAGGCTACCGCACTGACAGCGAACCATCGAAACATTGCCGAGGCTATTATTATTCTTGTTCTGCAATCGAATAAATTATCAGCTAAATGCAAATTTCAAGTCGGATGCCTATCGGTGGCAACGAAAGCGATGGCCAAATGAAGAAGCATCCCATGCTCTGCCTAATTCCGGTCTCTATTCAACTCTCGTTCCTTCAATGGACCTATTATTCACTTTTTATTGACAAGTCGTGTTCACGCTTAATGAACTGCCTGTTCAGAGCTGGTAACAGTATCGTTGTTTTTTCCCGCAATTTTCATTGATCCCTCACCAATATTTTCGGAAAGAATGGGAGCTCTTGATGAAAAGCTTCTGCTTTCCAGTGTATAATGGACGGCGAAAAATATAATTCATGTCTGAACTGGAGTTTTGAAATTGAAGAGTGGTATCCTACTTGAAAAAGGCAATTAATTCTATCACATCATAAATCTCTATACTTATAAAAGGCTAAGCCCCGAAAGACTGAAATCACACCACAGCCCAAACTACTGAGCCTAAAAACTTGAAATTTTGCACGATTGTTCATGGTAGCCTGAAAACATCCACTAAGAAAGGATTTTCAGAAATTTGCCCCCCTGAGGGAGCTGGCGCCCCCCCAAAATTTTGTACTTTTTAACCGCTCATTGTACAGCAAAGTCATGAGGAACTTTTTTGTTCAGCTACGAAAAAAATTAGATGTATGCAGAAAAATTTCGATCAGGAGCACAGGGGGGTCCAGGAGAGGGCATTTTTCGAAAATTTTGATGTAAAATCACACTACAGCTCAAACTAATTGTCCTACAGACTTGAAACTTCTTCTTCTTCTTCTCTTCTCTGTCTCTTCCCCGCATGCCGTCAAAGCGTTGGGGTAGCCTCGACCCATCTTCTCCACTCCCGTCGATCCGCCGCCAGTCTCCTCATCTCTGGAACACTCTTTCCCCTTCTCCTCCCTATTTCCTCTATTCTGTCCTCGTACGAATACCTTGGACGGCCCACTGTTCTTTTGCCCTGTACTCTGACATTTACATACTGTTTGGCCTTTCTATCATCCCCCATCCGCTGTATATGCCCAAACCATCCAAGCTGCCTCATTTCTATCCTCTCGCTCACATCTCTCATGCCAACTTCCTCTCTTATCCTGGTGTTTCGAATCCTATCTCTCCTGGTCTTTCCTACTGATTTCCTGTGACACTTCATTTCCACCGTCCTGATTTTATTCTCATGGCATGATTTAATGGGCCAGCTTTCACTCCCGTACAACATGATGGGTTCAATTACTGATCGATAGACGTGATTTTTAATTCTTTTTTCTATCTCTCTTTTCCCAAAAATGCAATCCTTGATTGCATAGTAGGCCGTAGATCCCTTTCTCACCCTATTCATCACTTCCAGATCTATTTTTCCGTCCTCAGAAAACATTGTACCAAGGTATTCGTACTTCCCTACCTGTTCGAGCAGTTCTTCACTCACCATAATTTGAATATTCTCTCTCCCTCCTCTTGAAACCACCATCACCTTACTTTTACTCACATTCATAATCATTCCTCTTCGTTTCAGCTCCTCAGCCCATTCTGTCACTGATTGTTGGAGTTTCTGCTGAGTATCAGCAATCAGCACTATATCGTCCGCATATAGGAGAGCTCTTGCCCCAATCGGTCGCATGTTCCAATACCCTACCATCATATTCTGGGTCCTTCTCTTGCACACCTTATGGATCTCATCCATCACTAATATGAAGAGTAGGGGACTCAGACTGTCACCCTGTTTTACCCCCATCTCCATACCAAATTCATGGGACATTCCTCCACATATTCGCACTTTCGCTCTCATTCCTACATTGACACTAATGATGGCCTTGATCAGCTTTTCAGGTACTCTCTTTCTTTTTAAGGCTTCCCATATCACCTGTCGTGGAACTGAGTCAAAAGCAGCCTTCAGGTCTAAGAAAGCTAAATAGGACTTGAAACTTTGCACAAATATTCTTCAAACATGCTAGACGCGCACTAAGAACGGATTTTGAGATATTTTGCCTCTAAGGGTTTCAAAGGATGAAAAAGGATCCTATTAAGTAAGGTTATGAACATGGTAATGTGAGTGCCATATGGAAATGAGATAATTTATTTATTGACATGTGATATTCTAACATATGTTTTAATCATTGGGAATAACAAAATAATATGATAGAAATTCAAAAAAGAACACCTGTTCTATTATTGCTTTCTACCTGATTCCACTCAACCTCAATAATATTGTTCTGATAGTTGATAAATATGTTTAATAATATTATTATTGATATAATAGAAGTATTGTTTTAATAATAATTATCATCATTAATATAATAATAGTATTGTTTCGGTAATCAATAAATATTTTTATTTTCACAAACTCTGTATAATTTATAATGGCGAATGTGAAACAGCTGCATCAAAGGAATTATCTCAAAAACATATGTTTAGGAAAACCATAGTTTTGAACTTTGTTTTCCTGATGCAATGTATAAGCCTACACGTGGCATGTATGATTAATTTTTCAGCTAGAACAGTTTTTTGAGACTGCTAAATAAACGTCTACAGTTTTATCAATGCTGTATCGGCAATATGAAAACGCATGCAGTTAATATGTCTTTTAAAGAGGTGTTGATATCTACATGATAATTATTCTCTACCATTTTTATTAAATTAAAATTTCGAAATTATTCAAGACTTGATAGAATGATTGACTCACTGTACAGTCAGTCGAAAATTTTAATATTGAAATGAGGGGTATTTTGGCAATCTGAACAAAAAAGTAAGGTCCTATGCACCTTTTTGATATTATTTCTTCAAATGAAAAATGAGTTTTGTGGGTTGTCAAAACTCCCCCTGAAAGAGAACTATTCATTTTATTCTATCTTTTAGTAAAATAACAATGATTTCTGCATTGAATATCTTGTGTAAAGCTGTATTTTTTACACGCCTCACATACGTAGAGTGATGTAATGCTGTATTTAAATGCCTCACGTTGGGCCGGCAAATCATGTGGTGCGTTTTTTGAATGCTTCACACATGTAGGGTGAATCTTGTACTGAATCAATGGTGTAGAGGCTATAAATTTTGTAACTGCGTGCGTGGACGCTGAGTGTACACCAGACTGATTGACTCACTACAAGATTCAATACAATTGTCGGAATCGCGGGAGGCCTAAACGCTCGCTCACCCTTGATTCTTCTAGTGACAGATTGTATAATGATGAAATTTTTATAAGTAATGTAGCGGACGCTAAACACTGAATACGGATATCTTAAAATTATTACCTGTGAAGAATGAGCATACAAAATCATACAGGTCGAGCAAAAATCCCGATGTAGATAATTTACGGGACTGCGTCTCTAATAAGTTCCGAAGGATTAATATACGGTATTTGAACCAAATATCGTTCGGAATATATTTCGAGAACAGAGTCTTGTCGGGTTTTAAGCTCTATTGTAGGAAATTATAGGATCTCTGGCTGCATCTGCTGTACTGTTGATATATTCGCTCCTAAGTCGAGGTTGGTAACAGATAAAAGCTGATATATGAGCAGGTAAGGACAAAGAACAAATATCTCGATCTGACCCCACTCACTACATCCACTTAGACCTGTTCCAATATCCAGCTTAATTCAATTATTCCAATGATCGTATTCGATCGGTTCTTGATGATATAGAACGTATCAGACACAATAATTGACAGGCTTAAGAAATAATCGAACTCAGAAAACGAATTAACAAAACTGGAATATATTATAATAAAATATATGATCATACAGTGCAGATTCAGAATTTGATTTACAGATTGATAATAATTTAGCATTGACAAAAAGAGTTAAAAATGTTCTTGTGCTTGCATGATACCATGCGTGATTCGACAGAATTTTACAATTGATAAAGTTTAACAGTTTTGAAAAAATAGTGAAAAATGAATCATAAAAATATTTTTAAAATGCTCGGGGTCGTGGTTCTGGCAGCGGAGGATAGCTAATCAACTACAAGTTCGTATAAATTGAATATTGAACAAATTCTAGGCTCTTAACAACTAATAAGCGCTTGTCGGCGTGGCCAATAATTTAACGAAGAAAAATTTATGTTTTCTGCACTGTAATATTTTTCGAAGCGTAGATTGGGGCCCCTTTAAACTTATAACTCACGTGAAATTCCTTGACGGTCGTGGTTTTCTTCTTTAGATCAAAATCGTTTGATCGGCAGCAGGTCCTGGCTTCGATTTCAGCACGTGGGGAATTTCAATTTAATATTTCCTTCACCAAATTAATTAAGGGATGATTTAACTTTAAACTTTTAAATTTATCGATTGATGAAAATAAATTTACAAATAATGATTAGAATAGCCGAAAATATTGGCTCACAAATAAAACATATAAAATCGAACGAAAAATTTTTACAAATAGGTCTTGGTAACTTTAACGAGGTCTGAACGGTGAGGATTTCAAAAGGGAAGTGCTGTCTTTTTCTCTAAGCTTCTTGGCTAGACCTTCTTCTGAGAATCTCGATGTAATAATTTGCATGAAAAATTTGCCATTGGTAGAACGATTGTGACGTAGACGTGACGTCAGTGGCAGGCAGTAGAATATAATTCCTTTAATTACAATAATAATTCAATTTATGTAATTCTTAAAACTGCTTAATCTTCTAGACATAGTTCCTCTCATACAATGTACATGTGCTAGCGTATATGATAAGGCAGGTTGTTGTCTGATAGTAGATTAACATGTGTTGCTTTCAAACGATCACCTTTTTGGTGCTATTTTTATGCACTATGATTGGCTTAGGCTTGCCAAAGAGATTTAATTACCATGTGGTTCAGTTGAAGTAATAATTAATAAATTAATATTCTTATACAATTTTTATTATGTCTGAGACTGTTATAATTAATTTCTGCAGTTTTTACCAATAATATAATTTCATGCTATGACCTAGTTAGTTACAATAAGACTTGACATTATAATATAATTTCTTAAGTAATAAATAATTTCAACGATAATACATACATTTTATTTTTTTATTCGAAATTCTTGGTCCTTTATTGATAGTTTTTTAATTTTTAGAAATGATATTATACCTTGCGTGAAACTGGCGTGACATTTGACAATACTTTGAATCAGTCAGCTGTGTTCAGGCTGCTTTAAACATCTGATCGGCAGTAAACAAAGTGTAACCTCAAAATTCAATGAGCAATTCATAAATAATTCGTGCTTTATTTGCAGAATAATTATAATTTTATTGAATAATTTTCTAGAAAATATTCAGTACAGAACGGTACTCTTATCTAATATACAGTTACTGATAAGTAAGCTTTATCGCTCGGTCGCTAACTATTCCTTTAGCAAATTCTTTCATTTTAAAAGGTAATCACAATTTTCTCTCTTCTCATGAGATCTATTTGAAAGATTCATCACACTTGCTAACAAGAATCGAACTCTTTGTGAATTTAGATATGACCTACACTTTAGATTTATATAATTCTATTAATAACTTCATGGAAATTGAAGTACTTTTTTCAGTTAGTTGATGAAATTGATTATCAATAGAGAAAATGATTATAATTTCATCAATACAGAATTAGTTGAATGAATTGTCGATGTACTGAGTTCTTGGTCAACAATAATTCAATATTGGTATTTATCAAATCATTATTTTTTTCAGAAGTTATTTCATTTGAATTGGAAAATATTTATAAGCTCCTATCAATTTATCATTCGTAACAATGAATTCTTCAAAACATGAATTTAAACAAATAAAAAATTGCCCATACTTCTGTATTCATGTTCGCATGTTTTCCACTTGTGATGGATAGCCAAAATATTGTGGAGCGAGCTGCACGGCGAATTGTAATCGAGGGCTCTGATTGGCTGAAAAGTTCAGCGTTCGGAGTGAGGTGAGGCGGGCAGTTAGAACAGAGACAAGCGGCACGGCGAGTGGTTCGGAGTACGGTACGGCGAATGATTAACAGCTGATTTTTAACATTATGAAACATATGCTCATGTTCGTTGAAAGGCAAGATGTTCGGAGGAATGCACGGTTTGCTGCGCGGTTCGAGGTTCGGTTCGGCATGTGTGGACGCACCTTTAGTTGTTACAGGACATTTATACAGATCACAGGCCAAAGAAACATAATAATCTATCTTCTTCTTCTTCTTCTTCTTCTTCTTCTTCTTCTTCTTCTTCTTCTTCTTCTTCTTCTTCTTTTTCTTCTTTTTCTTCTTCTTCTTCTTCTTCTTCTTCTTCTTCTTTTTCTTCTTCTACCTCTTTCTAAAAGGCTAAGCCCCGACAAACTGAAATCACACCACAGCCCAAACTACTAAGCCTAAAAACATGAAATTTCGCACAATTGTTTATTGTAGCCTCAAAACATCCACTACGAAGGGATTTTCAGAAATCTGCCCCCCCCCTGAGGGAGCTGGGCCCCCCAAAATTTTCACTTTTTAACCGTTCATTGCACAGCAAAATCATGAGGAACTTTTTCGTTCAGGTACGAAAAAAATCAGATCTATGCAGAAAAATTCCAATCAGGAGCACAGGGGGGTTCAGGAGAGGGCACTTCTCGAAAATTTTGATGTAAAATCACACTACAGCTCAAACTAATTGGCCTACAGACTTAAAACTTTGGACAAATATTCTTCAAACATGCTAGATGCGCACTAAGAACGGATTTTGAGATATTTTGCCTCTAAGGATTTCAAAGGATGAAAAAGGATCCTATTAAGTAAGCTTATGGTAAGGTGAACTCCATATGGAACTGAGATAATTGACACATGATATTCTAACATATGTAGTAATCATTGAAAAGCTTAAAACAATTTCATCAATTAGCTGATCGAATTGATTTTGCGTTGATTGAGAGCGCGAGCTTACCACGTGTTTGTTCCATCGTTGTATGCTTGGCCAGTTCGGTTTGCGCCTTCTATCAGCTGTATATTGAGCTGATACACTCCGATTAGAACAGAGCACAAAGATTTTCTTTGGTTAGGAGTTTGTTGATAATTCTTTTTTTCAATTCAAATTTTATTGCCATCAAAAATCACATTGAAAACTTTCTTAATAGACAACAAGATTACAGAAACAAAATGTCAAACATATACCTACATTTATTTGTAGCACGGCCAGAAAAAGACAAACTTGAGTACTAGCCGTGAGTTTATTAAATATAACTTGATATATATTTTTTGTTAATATTTTGTGAATAAAAATTACGAGTTGATGAGAGATGCGAGTAATTCCTTATATTTGATCCGAATGGTTATTCATAATACAGTAGTCGGGGTCACTGCAATCAAAAATTTTTTATTCTGTGCGGTAGCTAATAAATTTCATAAGTATTGATTGTCCATAATGTATCCAGTGTCCATAATGGAAGTAATTGAACTACTCAAAATTAATGGCTTACTGGTCCCTCAAAGATTTATAGTATTCCTGGTGATTTAGCCTGTGTTTTTCAGCGTTGTCTATTAATAATAAAGCTTAATTTACAATTAGCTTACCCAGCGAACTTCGTACCGCCAATGTATCTCATGTTACACTTGACTTTATTTGGTGAATCATTAAATTTATCGGACAATCAACATGTTCATTTACATCTCAATTCGGACTTCCTATGTGCTTAGTCATGCAGCATTCATTATTCCAAAAACATATTATTCTTCTCAATCAATTGGCAGTAATATCTATCAGTAAAGTTTTCAATTTAAAAAAAAAGGTTTTATCAATGTTTCAAAGAAAAATATTCAATGTTTTCATAGCTGTAGATTGTCGATATATGGTCCAGGAAATATGCGATGTACGATGAATAACACAGAATTCCATATTCTTTCCATTTTAGGATGAATATAGCTAAGCTAAATTCAAAAATGGTAAATTATTCTTTCATTCTCCAGTAATTAATGAATGCAATATGAATACTATACATATATACTATACAATATATACTCTCTTTCATTAGGTGAATAATTCTTTCAACATTTTCCAGTTTCTCTATGATAAGGGAGTGATAATATTATTTGTATAGGTCTTCTAAGGAACCATTATCAACAGCTGGTACCAATCAACTACACTTCAACTCCAAACTACCGTTTTAATACCAGTACACAATAATTTATCACAGGGTGATATGTTTATTACAGCTGGTAACTTTAGATGCTAAATCATATTATCACAATATGATCTTGAATCATGATCATCTTTTCGTTCTTCAGTAGCCGCTCGGCCGAAATTTCGAAAACATATGTCTGTAAAATGGATTAATAAATAATTATTATTAGCCCCCCTATTAAAATTTCTGTTCAGAAACCATCCCCAATATTCACACAACATATTCTCAAAGTTTCATGCCGTTATGTCAAGTAGTTTTCAAGTCTACAAACATACAAACAAACACACAAACAGACATTCATTTTTTTATAAATAGATTTCCATTCGGCTCAAACAAAAGCCTCTCTAAATGAAGGTAGAATGATAAGGATTCAGTTCTGTTGTTTTAACATTTTTTCAAATCACTTTCAAAAAGTTCATGTAGTACCTACTATTGTTTTTGAGACACTTCTAGCGCTATCATAGTTTCACCACTATTCTGTTCCACAATCCTATCTCTTGCAGTCGTTAACTATATCTATAATAATTATATAAAGTAAAGAGCTGGCTTATGCACGTACGGGATAGGAAAATTATGTTTGACGCATCATCACGTCTGAACTACTGGACTAATTAACTTGAAATTTTGCTTATAGATTCTTAATTAACCAAGGATGGTTATAGGTCTATTCTCAATTCTTCAAAATTTCATTACGTCAAGTTTTCATTTTGTCAAGTTTTAAAGTAGATCCTTGCGAAGCATGGGTTCTTGCTAGTACTCTATAATTCATTAGACTCTTTAGAAACGAGAACATAACTTGTTTTAAAAATCTGGTGTGGTACACTCACACAACTTTCCTTGCTCATATTCGAAACTACGATCAGACTTTTGTATATGTGTATATATAATTGTTTTCAGAGTACTTTTTCCTTTGTGTAAATTGTGAAATTCAATGATTTTTTTAGTCGTCATTTTTTTAAAGTCGTCAAAACAGCTGTTCTACAGATGAAATATCTCGACTATGTGTTCTTTTTATTATGAACTGCTCTACCTACCTACCTCATGCACGAGAAGGAGGTTACAAAGTCCATTTCTCAAGGATGGGGTGGACCCCCCATTAGTTTCCCAGAAAGGAGACTTATGCCAGTTAATAGAGCTGATAAATAACTATACAGAGTATGAATTTGAAAAAAATCGGTCAAGTTATTTTGAAAAAATCGTGAAAAACATGGTTTTTTAGTAATTATCCGCCATTTTTCTCAAGAATATTACGGAGCTCCTGCAATTTTCCAAGGAAAAAACTCATGTCATTTGATAGGACTTATGAATAGCTATCCATGGTATAAATTTGAAGAAAATCGTTGGAGCCGTTTTCGAGAAAACCGTGAAAAACCTGGTTTTTGGTCATTATCCGCCATTTTTTTCAAGAATATTACGGAGCTCATGGACTTTTCCCAGAAATGAGACTCATGCCAGTTGATAGTGCTTATGAATATCTATCCATGGTATGAATTTGAAGTAAATCGTTAGAGCAGTTTTCGAGAAAACGGTGAAAAACATGGATTTTTAGTCATTATCCGCCATTTTTCTCAAGAATATTACGGAGCTCCTGAAATTTTCCCAGGAATGAAACTTATGCCAGTTGATAGGGCTTAAAAATAGCTATCCATGGTATAAATTTGAAGAAAATCGTTGGAGCCGTTTTCGAGAAAACCGTGAAAAACCTGGTTTTCGGTCATTATCCGCCATTTTTCTCAAGAATATTACGGAGCTCCTGAAATTTTCCCAGAAATGAAACTCATGCCAGTTGATAGGGCTTAAAAATAGCTATCCATGGTATAAATTTTAAGAAAATCGTTGGAGCCGTTTTCGAGAAAACCGTGAAAAACATGGTTTTTTAGTCATTTTCCGCCATTTTTCTCAAGAATATTACGGAGCTCCTGAAATTTTCCCAGAAATGAGACTTATGCTAGTTGATAGGGCTTATAAATAGCTATCCATGATATAAATTTGAAGAAAATCGTTAGAGCCATTTTCGAGAAAAACGTGAAAAACATGGTTTTTTAGTAATTATCCGCCATTTTTTCCGTCATCTTGAATTGAATTTTATTGAATTTCTTATTGTCGGGTCCTCATGGTATAGGGACCTTAAGTTTAAAATTTCAAGTCGATCGGTTAATTAGGAATGGAGTTATCGTGTTCACAGACATACACACACACACACATACACACACACACATACACACACACACACACACACACACACACACACACACACACACACACACATACACACACACAGACCAATACCCAAAA
This sequence comes from Nilaparvata lugens, assembly GCF_014356525.2. Classification (NCBI taxonomy): domain Eukaryota; kingdom Metazoa; phylum Arthropoda; class Insecta; order Hemiptera; family Delphacidae; genus Nilaparvata; species Nilaparvata lugens. The sequence continues at coordinate 21,492,007 of NC_052513.1, read as the reverse complement.
ATCATGTTTTTGGACTCAGGGGACCTTGAAACGTATAGAAAACTTGAAATTGGGGTACCTTAATTTTTTTTGGAAAGCAATACTTTCCTTACCTATGGTAGTAGGGCAAGGAAAGTAAAAATGACAACTACTCTTCTTTTCCTACTCTTCTTTTACCTCTCTCATCTAACCATTTACAAGTGATACTCATGAGCAAGGTACCTAGAATATATTTTAGGTACATTGATAATGAGCATATATTGGATATTAGAAGTCCTCACCTCCTTATCTATATTGTTACTATCAATATCTTCATGCGCAAGTCATGCTAAGGTCTGACAGGCGGTTCACTCAGATCTTTTACTTTTCCAATTTGAAACAAATAATAATAATAATAATAATAAATGAATTTATTTCCAAATACAAAAAATATTTTTACAAACATAATATTCATTAAATTACAATAGTTTTTGGCGTGACTGGAAGAAGAAGCCTTGAGCTCCAGCCACGAGTTCTAAAAATAAGAAATACATTTTTTAACTAATAACAGCAGTACAAATGATACAATTCTGTTGATATATGGTAAATAATCTATGGATGTTGAATTTTATCAATAGTCAAGTACTTGATAAACAGAATATAGATACACAGAAAAATAATATAAAAATTGTCAAGTTCTAATAATTTTTACACAATTCATATTGCCAAAAATTGTTGATTTAGCCAACTCAATTCTCAATTTTAAAATAATAGTTCTGTTTTACCCAAGATCTTATTAATCTCAATTTGGTTTTTGTTATTTTATCCTTAATAAAGTCTTCCGGAATTTTATTTATTAGTTTATTACTCTGATATTCAAATTGGTGTTTACTAGATGTTAATGAAGTAAAGTTAATATTGAAAGCATTTACTACAGTTGGCCGTATATTATAAGGGATTGTGCGATGGGTAAATTGATGTGTATTTTTATTAATAAAAATAATTAAATTTGTCACATAAGTTCGACGTAACGTTGGTAGATCTATCTCTTCAAATATTAATCTGCTGGGATAGAGTCTGGGTCTTCCAAGCGCAGCTCTAATAATAATTTAATAATAATAATTTTTTTTGACAAAATTGTCAAAATGTTAGTTATGTATCAGGTTCTTTGTACACTGCAACAATTTATTTTTACTGAAATCCGTATTTCCAAGCCAAAGCTTAGACAATCTGTAATATAAGCCTAAAACAGTAAAAATATTACACCTTCTGGATTTCTATCCAAATACACACCATACACATGACGTTGCAAACATATTCTGTGCTACCATATTCTGGTACATGCGATGCTACATTTTTACGGCTCCAAATTCGATGCATTTTTATTGAGCCAGTAAAACTTTTATGGTCACTGACTACTTGAACTAGAATTTTAAGACGACTGAGGAGTAAATCCTGAAAAATCTGTATCGATTTTCGAAGAATTTTTCTTACACTAACATGAAAAAGGTAGTTCACATGAGCACTCTCACAGCTTCATGATGATTATAAAGTATTAAAGGACTCGCAATCAGCTCTTGAGGTATAAAGGTCTGTCATTCAAGACAAAGAGGTTTAAATACTGTATATTGATCGAAGATGCAAAAAGCGAGGTGCTTACTTTTTCAGAAACGGTATTTTAGCAGTGATATTGATATTTTTGGAAATCATATTCTTGCCTTCGAGTATCGCCGAAATCTGTGAAGGAAATATAGTGAAAACAATATTAATGTTTGTTAAATAGGACGTACTTAGCTTGAATACGAATCTTGCATCAAACAATTCCATTCTAAATCTTCATATTCACCAAAACTGTAGTTATGTTAGACTCTGAGGCTCTGTTTAATAAATTATTTATTGGTATTCCACTTGATTTTTCATAAATGGTCATGATATTAAGGTTATCATTTGCTAACAAGGGCTTGCATTCAATTTAATAAAATAGTTTCCGAAATCTCTATTATCACCTTGAAAATATCAAATTCCCTGTATTTTTTCAATTTCAAATGAAGACCAGCTATTTATCCAGAGGAGAAGTAATGTAGAATTAGTATAAAATAGATTTTTTAACATGATGAGCAATACATCCAGTTAAGAGTTGAAAGAAACAAAGAATACAAAACGTCATAGAAATGGATTTTCCACTGTCAACAGAAGAGAAACCTGTGTGTTGGCAATGGATGAATACCATTATTATTATCATCAGTGGATCGCAGAGTTATTTTCATACTTTCAACTATATAGTATAAACACTGAAAATCGATGTTTATTTCGTGCGCTGGAAATAAGCAGAGTTGGGTTTAAAAAGGATATAAAATATGAGGAATGGCTCTGGGGTATTTGAAATTACAATGCAATTTTAATCAAGGGAATAAGAAAAAGGTGAAGTGAATGATTTGTGTCAGAGACGTTTATCAAATGAAATAGTTCAGTAGACAATAATAAAGAAGATGAAGACCCTTTTAAAGTGAAAATAATTGAATATGAGTAAATTTCAAGTTGAAGCTACTCGTACCTTTATTATGAAAGTAACAGCCTTTTCACGACTGTGAGCGCTGGAAAATGAGCTGGAAATAAGCAGGGTTGGGTTTAAAAAGGATATAAAATATGAGGAATGGCTCTGGGGTATTTGAAATTACACAGAAACGAGAAAGAAACGTGTGGAGATACTTTAGTAGCACAGGTGCAGGTATAGCTTTGAGTTGCTCAGTCTTCAGAGAATATTCTTTTCTCTCCTTTCACATCAGTTTCTTAATTATTTCTCGTCATTTCTTCATCCACTCTCCCTTTCTGTCCACATTTCATTATTTGATTCTCACGCTTTCCAATTAACTCCTCCAGTAATCAACATCCGGGTGGAGAATTTCTATTTAATCATACTCTCAAAGTGCCTGTACCGTGTAGACCCTTTCTGATCTTGTCAGGCAAACTTCTCTCCACTTCTGAAGGACGCAAGACTTGAATGAAAATAGCAACGGATGAGATGCTCACCTAAGAAGCTCAGATGTTTTCAGTGGAGGTGAAGTTCACTTCATCGATGTTTTTCATGAATGAGAATAAGTTCATGCGGGTGTACCGTGACCCATGCTTTTATTTCATTTCTATGAAACTCTACGATTGAAATGCTAGAGAATTTGGGTACTTCAAATTAATGTTTTCAGAAAGCAATACTTTATTACCTATAAAAGTAAGTAGGCCAAGGAAAGTTATATTCATGCCAAGTTTCATTATTTGATTGTGGATTGTGGGATTGTATTAAAGACAATATAGTTATCTCCTTGATTCATGGGACTGCTAATAGAGTTTCTATAATATCGTTTTATATGTATGATAATTATTTCAATATTATAGTTTATAATAATATTCTGATCAGATTCTGTTAAACTAGTTATAATAGAGTTTTTCATGTTTATCATCTTAGTAATCGTAATCCTAACAATAATCATGATTATATATGTATAACCAGTGTAATTTGAAATAATAGATTTCAATTGCATTGTGGAACATCCTTTACTAATAATATAATTTTTTAGCAAAACTTGCATTTTTTCCTGTACTTTTAGTTTCACCACGATTAAAAAGCATGAATTTCCAACTGAGACTGTGAGCTAATCTGTTTCATAATCGAATTACACAGACCAGAACAAAAAAGAACAATCTCCCACTCTGTTGCCGCTAGGTCTATCTTTGTGAAAAACTCCCCAAGGATCAGTGCTGACAACTCAGAAATTACGTGCAGCAAGTTGATCCAAGAAAACTCTCTATTAACTCAATGCACAAAGTTGGCAAACACATTGTCGTCTGTTGCCGAGCAGTATTCAGAAAATGAGATTTTTACAGACATGAAACGACAACGTCGTCGTCGCAACTGCTTTACAGTTGAGCCTGCTTTCTCTTTTCGAATTTCCACCATCAAAAAGCTTTGCAAGCCTCTTAAAGTTCACCCAACTGTGAACTGGAACAAAATTAACTCTATTACCACTAACTTTCATCCTGTTATTGGAAGGAATTCCCTCACATACTTAAAATAAAGTTGCCTCTTTCTGCGAGTTGCTAATTAGGATGCATTATCCAAACTACTTTACTCGAAAGTTCATCCAATTTGATAATTACTCGATTGCAATGCTTTCAGAGCTGAGCTGACATTGTTGTCGAATTTGAATGATGACTAAGTAGCTGGAGGTAGCTTGTAACTTGTTATTGGAACTCGCAAGTTCTTCAGATTTCATGCTTCACTGAATTGGAAAAGCGTTATATGATTTTAAACGTTTCATTGAATTCGAACTCCTACTTTTTTGCACCCAGAAAGAATAAATGCTTCTGGATAGAAAAAAATGATTCGAATGTAGGCTATTCAAAAAATAATTATTACTATATTATTACGGGAATTGAAAGATAAGATTATTTTTGTGAAACATTTATAATCTAAATCCTACCAAAATTGTTTTATCGTTTTTGAGATTACGCCAAAACTTGGCATGAAAATAATTGAGTAAAATCATTTGAATAATTAATTAATGTGTTGGGAGTGCTCTGTAAAAGAGTAGTCTAATTGCAGCGAATTTTGTAGAATATTGGGCGGGGCTTAAGAGCCGACCTCGACTTTATTCATTGATAATCAATATTTCCCGTTGACAGTTATCAAATTAGCAGTGATCATGTTATTTTTGTTTTTGCTTGGTGCAATTGAACATTAAATTCCAAATTAAGTCGATTCGGAATTTGATGACTCTGGTAGCATCTGGTGGTGAAACATGGATCTCTTGCTTATTCTCGAATTTTCGGCATAGCTTGTCGCTTACTTTTCGTTTCACTTATCCAAAAGTGTATAAGCAGCCAATCCACTGATTCTTTCTCCCATGGAAGTTCATTCATAATAGTTGGTATAACATATTGTGGCTGATGTCTTATGTCCTAAACTTTACTATAATAAATATTAAAGTGAGATCATTTTAATGTGAACTTGCATAAATTTCGAATAGAGTGTATTCAATCACTTCGATTATTGACTAAGATTATAATAATGATTTCTTTTGTAATAGTGTGATATTGAGAGGGTATTATTGTAGTTGTTTTTGTGTTTCTTATATTGTTTTTCAGGTTTTTGAACTGAAATGAACTTTGATTTTACTGTTTGTTGAACCCTGCGTTTTAGTGTGAGAATATTTGACTCTGTCTTGTTGGAATTTGCTAACTTGTTGCCTAGTTGTCAAAATTAAAGCAATTTTCGTGCATTTTCCAAGTGCAGTTTCAATTTCATGTCGAAAAAGCCACTGTATTTGAAAATTGTGCGAGCATTGACCTTTTTGCAGCTTTGGCTTTTCCACTGGAAGTTGTGCTCAACGCTCGTGGAGGGGGAACAATTTTCAGTGAAAGGGACACAGTTCGAATTGAGACGTGAGCGGGAAAACATGTAACGGTTGCGAGCCTCGGTCCTCTGATTGGGTCCATTCCCCATTCAGAGGGACAAATTGAAAAGTTTTTTTAGTTATCAGTAATTTTTATGTCGTTAAATAGGAACCAAAATTTAATATTGTTAGTGAGAGTAGAACCAGGAAATTATTTGTGCGTGTGAGTACCAGTATAGTGAGTTTTCCTAAACCGCATGTGTGTTTCTGAAGAGTCGAAATTTGAATTGTAAAAATGGTAAGTGCCAAACTTTTGTTGTCTTCGTATTATAGCTCAAAATTTAGCAACATAGAATGACCGAGGCCCGAATTTAGTTGCAGCAAGTTAGCAGGTACCCAAAATGTATAAATTGAATATACCTTCTTTTTCTGAATCACTTACTGAGTAACTCTGTTGAAAAATTTGACATGATTTCTATTGATTCGTAAATGAGTTCATTAAACCTGAGGTTAAATTCTAAAGGTATTTTTCATTGAAGTTCCTGGCTCGTAGTTACTATAGTTGCTAGTTGCTAAAATAAGTGACAATTAGATAATGATGATAATCTGTGCATTTGAATGAACGAATCCACTAAAAGCTCCCAACCAATTAAGGATTCAAATACCGGTAGATGATTTGATAGCAGTAAACTTTAGCAAAAATTCAAGAAGAGAAGAAACAAACCCCCCCTCCGTTTACATTGGTGGCCAGCGGTGGTATAGTCTGTAAGAATGACTATCGAACCATATGTACTCTTATATATTTCATATTTTGGAAGGTTAACTCAATAGAGCCAAATATGCTACCGGTTACAGAAATGATGTCAGGTGTGGTGTAGGGTTAAAAATACCTCTACCGGTTACACTTTCTTTGATCTTAGCTTAAAACCGAAAGCTTAGGGATGAAAATTTGGATGTAAACTAACATGTAACTCAATTTAATTTCTATCTAAATTGACAACTTTGGTATTTACTTTTGATCTATCAAAATCAATTTGTCTTGTGCCATGCAATGACATCACGAAAGGAAATAGGAGCAGCTGATGGAATATTATTTTTTTTCGATTAAGTTTTTAGTTGATTTTAAAAAATGAAAATATCAGGCCCAGTGGTAGCACAAAAGCCTGTTCAATCAGGATTAAATTTCATGCGAATTAATCAGAGCAGGGTTTTTTTTTTTAATAGAAGGCTTCTCTGATTGGTTCTCGTGGTATTTAGTCCGGATTATGAATTAACAGACAGTGCAACTGGCTCTCTCAAGGCCATGGCTGCATACAAACATAGAGCAATATAGGAACCAATACAATAGAAGCTGAAAAAATTAGTCACATTTTTATCACATTACAATGAACATCACATTCAACTACCATATGTTTGGAGAAACCGATTTTAAATTTCTTTTACTATCATCCGGTCAATCTCCGAATCTATTCTTCCAGATGTTCCATGAATACTGCATTGTTTTAAAATAAGGTTGACAAAATTGGTAACTCAACTACAGCTATTATAATCTTTTTCATTTGCTCACACTCTTACGTTTTCAACAGACTATGGAAAACTTTCTTCTGATCAGCTGCTACTTGAGGGACCAATAATCCTTCTCAAGGACTCCAGCGAGTTTTCCCAGAGTTGAGACCTGTTCCAAAATAATGTTTTTTTGTCGCAAATCCACTATATTCTTGATTTAATCAAAATCATTAGAGCCGTTTTCGAGATCCGTCCGACATACATACATATCCACAAACACACATATTCAAACAGGAATTGCTCTCTTAGTATAATTGACTTCAATGATTATGATTTCATTCGAGGAGAACTTATTTCACATAATAATAACAGCTGGCATCAAAAGCAAAAATGTCGAACATGATTGAAATTATAACAGTAGCGATAATTAACATTACTATCTTCATCTGATCTAAAGTAACCAGATTATAGTAAGATTCACATCAATTTGTCAGAATTTTTCGAATGGGGAGCATTGATGCTATTAATGAGGAATACTGACAGTCTACGAACTGTTATGCATATTCTCCAATATTTTTATCGAAAGCTACCTTCATCTATTTTCTTCGGTAGAACAATCAATGTTTGAGAATAATTGATTCATTGAGTACCAAAATTTTGAGTTATTAAATGGAATTTATTCTATCTTAAGTTAGTAGTTTTCAGTTCCCATGAAGATAGTAAATTTATTCTTGTTCATTGGCAACTTAGCCAGCATTTCTAAAATCATTATAATTATGACCAGCATCTTATTAAGTCCTTGATTCCCACGATCCCACTTGGAATTATCTATTCTCACGACAGATTTAGACGCCAGAAGTATGCTGAATCAATCCCATAATTCTAAACTTGCAAAAGGGAAATAACTTTTCTCTCCTAGTTTCCTTCTTGCTTGAACGTATCACCTTCCTTATTTACTGAGGAGAAAGAGAGTGGGCGAAGAGAAATTCACCGGCGATCGGGTAAATATTTCAAAGTATGATGTTAAAACTGATCAGTCTGGAAGCCTCTGAAAACTAGTAGAGCGATCATTCTAATCCCAGCTGTCATAGTGTTAACTGTTTCTTGAGATTTTCTTTCAATTTCCAGTAATGTTTTCGTTTGGGGGTAGATTCTCATTCTCTCCAGGAGAATTTAATTGATTGTCCAAGTGAATCGGACATCTTTTGAAGTTACTTTAAATGTAGGCTAAGAGTAATATTTAGAAGTAAAGTCCCCCTTTTGAGAATACAGTAATAATGGGATAGCTTGAATAAGAATGACGATTGATTCCTCTATACTTTGGATCTTCAATACCTCTTTTGGGTGAGTATTTTTATTATTGTCATTGAATATAATTCATCACTTGTAAAGTGAAAATGTTCGATTTATGTATGTTAATAATATTATTTCCTCATAGGAAGCGATCTACCTAGATCATCAATTGAATACAATCCTATTGGATATTGGTAATTATTATGTTTCTAATTCTGTTGTAAATTTGTCATCAGGTTTCTGTATCGGGCCGCGAATTTCCATTGTAAAAGGGCCGGCGACTTCTTCCAATCATGGATGGAATCGTACGTCATTGAACGCTGATGAGGAGAGAACAAGACTTACTCCCTTTTGGATCTGTCGCTGCGACGCCTGAACATTCCTGGAGTACGACCAAACATCTTCACCCTTCATCCATCTCCGCCAGGGACTCCGGACATCGCGACGGCAACTACAAGATGAGTACTTGATCTTTCCCCATCGGAATTCAATGTGTCCCTTGAATTTTGGTCTCTTAAAGACGTAAATATAGTTAAACTTGGTCTCTTAAAGACAAAGATAATCTTTAATTGGAGAAAGTATTTATTGTAAAGTGTTGTTTGAATTTGAATTTTAATATAGAGGCAATCAATCGCCAAAATGATTTTTATTTCGCATTCCTTACCACTGGAATAGTACTAGAAATTTCACTAACCCCTCCACCATCGGGGTCTCGCATGATTTCCAAACTTAATTATAGTTGTCTGAGAATTTAGGTTCTCAAAAGACACTATAATTGGAAAAGCGCCTTACTTCTATGGGAGATATTTCTACATTGGGAAAAGCAACAACAGCTATTATGACCGTTTTAATAAATAACCCCTTTCTTTCGCCCAAGTTTAATTTTAGCCGAATTTCTTCAATCTATGCAAACAGATTCCACAACGGACACTTCTGAAGTTTTAAAAATACCCTCCATATATCATACTGAATTATTAAAATTTCATCGAAATTGTTTAAGTAGTTTTCGCGATCTGTCGGATATACAAACAAAATTAGTCTTGATAGAATAGGATCAATTGATAGAAGCAACTCCCGTCATAAAAGTTTGTTTTATGAAAAATAAAAATCATCCACACTCCCAGGAATAGCTCTGATTGAAGCAGCAGTGCCCAATCAATTTGTTCTCGATAAATGCATTTTAATTAGTTCTTCAACTTGGTGCCAACCTAATGAAGTCATCTCAACTCAATGCCAACCTGACAAAATTATTAATTTAATTGCCAGTTAACAACTGTTTCGAAGAGGTACTCTCTCTAGATTATAGTTCTATGGTAACATATGATATGGAAATTTCAATTATAATTAAGAGATTAGGAGAAGAAGAATATACATGCTAAAAGACGAACTTTAAACCCTTAAAAACCACCCTTAGTTTTGAGATATCGCCAAAATATTTCTTAGTGAGCACCTAGGACGTATAAGGAATCTATGTAAGAAGCTGGTTGCTCTACATTCACGCTTCTTCTTTCTAATCATATGAACCATATGACTTGTTAATAATTTACTAATGTTGTTTATCAAACTAACAGCAGAGCTGATGAGAGAATCATTGAATGTTCATATTATTTGTACAGTTTAAGATTTATTGAGATTTATATTATAAAGCCGGGATGGAAATCAATGTGGACAAGACGGAGTATTTACAAACGAATAGTGATGACACACCGGATTTGACCATTGACTGTAACACCGTGATAAAAGGGAGAGATAAATTTAAATACCTGGGATTTACCATCATGAAAAATGGTGATACAGACGAGGAGATAAAGATTAGGTTGGCCCAAACCAGGAGTTGTATTCGACAGTTGCACCCAATCATATGGAGTAAGGATATTCATAGGAAAAATAAACATAGAATATTCAATGCAATCGTCAGAAGTATAATGACGTATGGGGCAGAGGTTTGGGTGACAAAAAAGAGAGCAAGAGATAAGATAAGAGCTGTTGAGATGGATTACTGGAGAAGATGCTGCGGGCTTACCAGAATGGACAGAGTGAGAAACGAGGAGATAAGAAGGAGAATGAAAGTGGAATGGGATATTATAAAGTTGATTGAGGATAAAAGGTTGATGTGGTATGGCCATGCTAGAAGGGCGAGTGCTAGCAAATGGATAGGGATGGTGACTGATTGGAGTCCAATTGGGCGAAGGAAAAGAGGAAGACCTAAAAGATCATGGAGAAATGAGGTGGATGAGGCTATGGAGGCCAGGAATTTAAGGGATGGTGAATGGGAGGATAGGCAAAGATGGAGGTCTCGACTAAAAGAAGGAAGACGGTGAATCACTGTAAAATCCTATTATATATATATATTATAATTGACATTAAAATCGATTTTCTAAAGTAAATGAAAATCTTTCGTCAATTATTCATTTTAAGTAATATGTGCGAAGTAAGATCATTATATCTATATTCCAAGTTTTGTTGCAATCCATTCAGTAGTTTTCCAGAAATCGTGATCAGTGAGTCAGTGAGTCAGTGAGATAAGAATTTTATAAGTATAGAAGAAAATATTGAGTAAAGTGTCTAAATTTAGAAATATTTATAGGATTACGTTAATCATATATTTCTAGTTATTTAGGAAAAATTCATGTAGAATAGCTGATTCCTATCCTTGGGAAATCTAATAAACGCTTCTTGGACCAAAACTTACCGGCTATCCAGTGAGGGTCGTTTACTTGAATTATAATCGATCAATATATTATTATTTTCTTTTATCAATCACAGCTCGTAGGAGCGCTGTCTCCACAAAAAGAAAATGACTAATCAAAATGGAACCGAAAATGTAGAGATAGTAATCCTAGGAAACATACCTAACAATCTCTTTCGAGATAGCTGTATTACGGTAGTTGGGAATATCAAAGCACATAAATTCCCAGTACTTACAAAAACCTGGTATTTTGGAACAAAAAATTGACTCTTAAAGCAACACAATAATAACTAACATTTCTGCTACTTCGAGAATGCTCAATCGGAGGATTTTTTCTTTTGATTTTCTGTTCAGGTTGTGGCGATTCAGAGAACGCTTTCTGCGGAATGAACAGCTAATATTTCAAACAGACCACACACATCGAACGGACCATAAGAGGATTACTGGATCAGCTGTGAATGGCTGCAGAGCAGAAAAGATATCAACAACTTTGAGAGCGTATTTGTTGCAGAAGATGCCACAAAGGTGGCGGAAAAATGAGTACTGCGTTCAATGTGGCATCTGACCACATCAATAACTTGCCACGCTGGACTGGCATACTGAACACTCCAGAGATAAAGGTAGTCCCTGATTCCACCATCAACAACTAGTTGAATCAACGGTTCAATTGTCAATGATGCAACTGTTTTGTTTCCATGGTTTCTTCTTCAACCAGTTGACATTCCAACTGCAATTAGTAAAGTTGTCCTTGGATAAGCCCCAAAGGAAATTTCGTTTGGACGATTTTCAACTCAGCTCCTAGCCATTTTTATGATAATCAAAAATATTTTAATCGGTTTTATTCATATTTACAACTATACCATGTTACCTATTGTAAAACTGTGTAAAACAAGTGATGCCTTCTCCTAGTAAGGCAAATGGACCTGTCATGATCAATATACCCGCAGTTGGACACTTCAGACAATAAATAACACGAATTTTCATATAAATATTTCAACCTCACAGTTACTTATTTAAGTTATCAAAGGCGTTCTTGCATTTCGTGAAGGTCTCCTGAATCATAATATACAAGTCTGGGGTTCTAGTACAAACCGCTATTACATAATCCTGAGACAACATTATTGATAAAACATAATTTATTTCTATTGTGACACATGAAATTACACTTAGACAAATTAAACAGACACTATATCGATTATGAATAGAAACTGACTTCTTCTTCTTGGAGACTTGAGTGTGAAATCATCTGGTTATTGGTCACGATCATCAATCTTGTGCCTGTGAATTTCAAGAACTTGAGAAAATTTGTGAGATTATTCACATTTAAATAATTTAAAATAACTTGAAGTAAAATTGATTGTTCAAGAACTTAGGTTTAATACCTATGTAGGCACATCTCCACGAATTGTAAATTATTTTTTGGTTGTTACACTGTAATCATTGGGTATGATATAGTATTATAGAATATCTCATCATTTGTATTTCCCTTTTGTATATCTTTTATATTTTAATAATTATCAAGCACTATAACATTTATAATCTTGGAAATATTGGAAATTAACACAAACTATTAGAATGAAATATACTTGCATATCAATCATACTCAATTTGATAAAGCAGCATTGGAGAGAAGGCTGGTGTAATGTGTATGTTTTTAAAACAGATCACAACACACAAGTCTCTTGTCTCTGTGTCTCAAGATCCTTATTCAGGCAGGTAAAATAAAAGAGATGTTGTCAGTTACTTACTAAATAAATATATACCCTACTAATAAAACCACATTCATAAATGTATAGAAATTCCACAACATCTCTATTCCTAGTGTAAGTTCCCTTTTTTCTTGAGTTGAGAAGCAAGTTGATTTTTCAGCGTTCAACGTTTTGTTCCGTTGATGTTCAAGACCGTCAACGACCCATACTAGAACACAGTGAAAAAGGTTTCAGTGTTTGCGAGTTTTGTGATCGTTGAAACGTAGCAGCTATGCGCAGATTGGAATCCGGTCGCAGCGTATTTGGTTGGCTTCCTGTAGTGGAATGCATGGAATAATTTTGTATGTGCTTCGTTGTGTGTTTGACCAGTTCACGCATGGATATTTTCCAATTTCAAGCCTTTTTGTTTCAACAAAAAAGTCAACCTGGAAGATTTAGGTGCGTTGTGGAACGATTGAAATGGTTTTCACTCTCCAATAATTTCCATAATAAAAACTCTGATGATGGGCAAGTGCAAGAACTCAGAGAATTCATATTCGGAGTATTCAGAGAATACATGGGAGCAATTTTCCAATAAGCCCACCTTGAAACTTCATTTGTTGTAACTAGGATTCGTCAATATGTGCATTAAGTTCATTATTTGATTTGATTTCAAGTTGCTATAGCAAGGAAAGTATTGAAAGTATTAGATGGAGTATGGAATGAGTATTATCAGGAAGTGCTCTAGTACTGGATCAAATATTATGGAATTTCAATAGAAATGAAACATGAATAATAATGAAGAACCTTAAAATATGGTACAGATACATCTCATTCAATAATAATAATGTTGTTTATTTCAAAAACTTTCTGTTTTGTTGGCATCAAGTCATTTTTATTTATTATTTATGATGGAAGTGGGAAATCAATAATATCATTTAAATCAATAATGTGACTATAATTAAATAACGTTAAGTTCTCATATTAGGAAGTTGAATCATAATGTGACATCAATTATAGGATATCTACTCGTTTAGATTTGATACCAAATCATCATACATTCAACAAAAACTGAATATTGATACGATGCATCTCTTTTCCTATCATGACTGTAACAATAGTATAAATATTTTGCATTGATTACAGCTGAGTACGTAAGTTACAACAATTCGAATTAATTGATGCACAACATTATATGCAGGGTTATGATCAACTATATCAAACCTTGAACATAAAAGTTACGCTCTACAAAGAGACCACTGTACTTTAGAATAGTTCAGTACCATCTCGTGTACTGGAAATCTTACAATACAAATTGAACAGTGTGTTCATGTTGTAGTTTTGTTCATCAGCATCAATATGCAAGCAATAAATTGAAGACCACGACGCAAATATTAGACTGCAGTATAACGGTACAAGATGTTGTGCTTTGTCTGTATGATGACGGTTAGGTTGTGCAGTGTGATGATCGATTGCAGGACTAGTCAAATGCAAATTGGTGGAACATCTAACGGAAGGAAAACCGAGCTTAGAGCCGAGATGTAATCACGAGCAAATATTGAATCAGTCCTTTGTCGTCTTTAATCTATTGTGATACTGGAGCCTCGGCTCCCATTCAACCGCTAGTGAAACCGGCATAATGTTTCTTTAATCATCTCTCGACCTCGCAGACCCCAGAGATCCTGCAGCAGATTGTCACAAATCTTTGACGGCATTACACAAACTTATGCATGATTTAGTGAGGCATCTGGATAGGGTTTGTAGATTGCAGATCCGTAACAGGGATAAAAGGCTTTCTATAAGCACAAACCTCTGATTAACGAAATTTCCTGCTAGGGAGAAAAGAAACGAACTCCAATGAAGAAGTTCAGGAATTATTCCACCAGAAAGAGATAGAAAATGGACTTGTCGGTTGGTTTACAACAATCACTCCAATTATTATTCACGACAAGGAGTTCCTTATGGAATATGATTGAGGCCGACCATTATTTTGTTTAAACAATGTTCTCAATTCAATGTTGAAGACTGAAGTGACCGAAAACTCAACAATCAACTTGAGTTGAGTTTCAATAGAGGTTATGATTATTGATTGATACTATTCGCACACTATCACGTTCTTCAAAGATTCTATTGTCTCAATCATGAGCTTTTATCTACAACTCGTCTCATAAAAGTTTTGATGTTGCGTTGATATTATATACTATTAAATTTATAGGAAAGTATGATTAGTCGACTAATTCTGATAGTTTCAGCGATATCCACAGGATTTTATCAAATGCTTTGATCCAAAGCACCCTCAATTTTCACCGCTAGGTAGTAAATATTGTTATGAGCAGCTTGATAACAAGAATTCAGTGAGTTTCTGCAACTTACTGTTCGTAAGTGTAGCTCTCGTATAATATAAATTCTGAAAGAATATTTATGTATAATAAACTGATAAAAGACCATTCCAACCTATTTAAATCCTGATAATTCCATTTTGTGACATTATGATCCATTATATTCCAAAACAAATAGAATTCTCTATGCGACATAAGAAGTTAACCTGTTGAAATCAATAAATTGTTCACACGAAACAACCTAGAGTTTTCCCCTTTGATAGTATTGATGAAAGTTATATAATGATAACAGCTCGGATCAGAATCAATCAAGAGTTCATATCGAACAATCGCTATTAGCCACATTTATCAGCATTGGTGCTAAACTCTTATCACCTAGTCAGGAAGCACTGAAGAGAACGGTGATTAATAGTCACAACCGCACTTCTTCAGTAATAAATCTCATAGACCGACGAGAATATCAACAAAGAACTTTCCGATAGATTTCAGACAAGCTCATTAATAATAATCGTTCCAGTAGAGTTCACTGATTGCTGGCAAATCTATTTCAGTGGTAGCCAGTGACAAGTGAGCTCAGTGATAAGCTTTTACTTACGGTCACAGAGTTAACTGTGCTAGTATATCGTAGTTAGCTTGGTTTCACGGCAAGTACACAAATACGCAAAGTTCAGTCCGCCATTCCACTTTATAGTGTCGTCCTCAGACCGAATGTCGCAATAAATCCACCGTTTACGGTGTACTTAAAACTTAGTTCAACGCTAAACACTTGCAGTCCGGCTGTTGCAAATATATATTTCTCTGTCGAGAGCGGTGTCTGGCAATGTCCAGCCAAAAAAAGCAATTCAGCAACTTTTATGGTACCTGTACTGTTTTATAGTGTCTTGTAGTCGGAAGCTATAAATTTGGCACGGGCCCACTCATTGGGTGATCGGGAGCATTGAGCTGCTCGAGTATAAATCATGAATTTCCAAAGCAATCTCATACTGATGATTTTTTTATGCTTCAAGGAGATGATTCCCTGATTAAGTTTCTATGCGACCCAGACTGGAATATTCCTTCAACTATCTTAAACTCTCCATCTCAAAGGTACAGTAATGAGATTTTTCATCTCAATTGGTCTTTATCTCTAAATATTTATACCATATTGATAATAATTTTACTTTCTTGGCAAGGGCCACTCGTTTCTTGTATGTATATGAAAATAGAAAATAACACAATGAAAGTATCCTTTTTCCAACTTCAATAGTCGAAACATATTATGAGAGAAAAAGGTACTCTGATTTTTTTTAAATTTACAATTTACACATGATAAGATTTTTTTTGAGAAGAATTAACAATTAGATGGAATGACTGTGAGGGGAAAATTTTTCAAATAATATCCCCTATAATTTTATTATTATATATATATAATAATTATTATCCCCTATAATTATTATATATATAATAATTATTATCCCCTAATAAGTTAAACCGATATTGAATTGCAAAACATTTTTAAGAAGTATTATCGTAGATGAAGGATAAGCATAAGCACTATATATAGGATAAGCTCCATAAGGATAAGCACTATATTTTTCTTGTCTCTGGTGTTATTGACTCAGATCAAATTTATATTTGAATAATCATCTTAATAGTCATCATCTTAATAATCATCATCATCTTACGTGCAAGGATTAGGCTATTGTCGTTCCGACTTACAAACATCTTATAGTTATTTGAATTCAAGTAAGTTATATAAATTTACATCTCATACATAACATGTAGTTGTTGTCGTCTCTTACGTGGCCTTCCAATATTATTGATCTGTCTTCTGATCTATAATTTAATACCTGTATGGGGGGAACCTTTCTGCAGACATTCTTTTTATATGTTCGTTCCATCGAATTCGGTATTCTGTAACTTTTCATTCACATTGTATTTTCCCAGCTCTGATCGAATGTTTTCATTTCAAAAATGATCGCTCCGATCAGAGCCGATCTACTTATGCGAAGGAATTGAATCTCTGCCGCTTGCACTCTACTCTCAAGTGGTTTCGTTGTTATCCACGACACACATCCGTAGAGGAGAACAGGAGCAGTCATTATTTTATAAAGTTTCATTAAAGTACCTCTCCTCGCTTCCTACCCTAAGGTTCTGCTGATATTCCCACATACCACTTGAAAGTTTCAAATTTTCTTTTCAATGCTCAAGTCTTCTCCATAACTGATGTCACATCCTAGATGTGTTCATGTGTAATGAGATTTGCTCTAATATTTTGTTATCAATCACAATTTTAGACCTGGTTAGATATTCATCATTGCCATAATCTTGTTTTTCTTTCTTACAATTGAAACTTCAAAACTATATTCCTTACATATTTCATTTTAAGTGTTTGAACTGATTTTGGAGGTTATTATCGTTGTCTTGTTTAATCCACAAGTCAACAGCAATCAATAATGCATTCTGGTATTCGTCATTCTGTAGCTTAATTCTTGGAGATACTTTACACTTTCATTTCCTAGAGATGTATGTGGTCCACATGAATGTTGAATGAAGTGGGCAATACGCTACACCTTTGTCTAACTCCTTGATTTATTATCATATCGTCTAGTTGATCAATAACTGTGTTAATTATTACACGCGTTCTATTGTGGAGCGATTCTATCACATTCACCAGATACAGTGAAAATTTGAATAATTACTGTTGTGATCCTAGTTCCTTAAGAATCATATTCCATTTAATAATCCATACATGCAACAAGGGAAAGTTTAAAGAAGTCTTACAAATTCCATTTGCTAACAATAAATTTCAAACTGGGTTTAGTTCAAAAATTCAACACAACAGCTCTCCACTTCTCTCCACCTCAAACCAAAGGTTTACCAACCAAAACCGAACCAATATCTTAGCATGAAAGTCCAAGTTGATAGTGTTTAGTATTCTGGTGAGACGAGATTAAAACTGATAATCTAGGGTCTTCCAGATTAGTTCCGAAAATTTCAACTGCTGCCCTAGAAGGATATGAAACACTTTGATAAATCGCTACTGGATCCAGACAATAAATTCAAGTTTATAACATCTTTGGATGTGGAAGAGGAGAAGGGTGAACTTCGGTCCGAGTCGGTGCTGTGCTACCACTGGTTTGGATACTGGCCAGAATACTCTGCTAGTCGCACATATATATAGTCGTACATATAACCTGACGTAGTTTTCATATATATATATATATATATATATATATATATATATATATATATATATATATATTTCCATACATATAGTATAGTATGGGATCCTCTAACGAACAAACAATAATTTGTAGGTGCTCTCCAATAGCAAGTTGAGAATCAATAGTAGATATGGAGCTCAGAAGTGGAACGAATTGCAGGGATGCAACTCATAGATTCACCAGTCTTCATCAATTTATTTTCACTATTCTCTATAAGTGTCCTTATTTCCTTGAGAAATTGATACAAACTGTTCTATGCACGCTTTAACCCAATCATTAATGTACTGTGGTTTATTAATGATATAAAAAATTTTTGCTCATAGTTCATTATTTCATAATGTAATATCTAGTACCTATTAACATCATGGAAATGGAAGAATATGCTCTAATACTTTGCTCTCAGTGATTGCAGTCGAATGAAAAAATGCGTTTCAAAATGCATAGTTTTCTACGCTCGCAGGAACAATTTTTACTTAGTTGATGGGGATTTCATCTTCAATCCCTGTTTTATGTTACTGACTCATATTAATTCTTTGCCATTGTATTGGAAATGACTCCAAAACTGAATGAAGTAAACTGAATTATTGAACCTCGTATATCAGTTGTTCTAACAAGTATTAATTTGTTTTCAATCATATTTTAGAAGACTTGAGGCTGAGAAGTATTCTCTTCCACATAACCTCACAATCTGAATGCCCCTGTTGTGAAGATTCAGGCTCGAATTGATGTAAGGCAGAAGATAGTCTGAGTATTATTCGTAGTTCATTTACGTAATTTATGACTTGAAAGTATCGTTTGATAGAAACATTTTCATGATTGGAAATGCTGGCGAATAGGAAATTCCGTTCTTATTACATTGCCCATAGAGCATTTATCAGATTCAAGTGAAAACATATTACCGTATGTTTGTAACCTGTAATATTGCGGGTTTAATTTTTTAAATATAATGCAATTCTAATTGATGAATTTCTCGATTTCTTAACTACCCACATAGTCTTCATATTGGTGTCTGAGACTCACAAAATAATCATTTGAGAAACGGTAAGAATGCAAAGTATTATAATGGAAAAGTTAACTTCCCACGCTTCAATCTTCTTATCAGTCTGCTACTTGTAGAGGCAATAGTGATCTGGTGGGTTATCTTTAATGATAAAGTTTACAGGATCGTCTCAACTGAAACGACTTTTAGGTAGAGGCTAAGCTTCCAACTCAGTGATCCAACATAACTCTTTTGAGGAAAGATATCTACACTACAAAATGAATGCCAGAATATATAACATAATTCCGGAGAAAAGTTAGTGGAATGGTATTCCTATTACAGAAACTTTTATAATTTGAAACTTTCAATAGCATTTTCTGGTTTGTTGTTTTGGATCGTCTCCAGAGTGATTGCCATGCTTCATTGATATTCTGTGTTGGCAAAGGAGTTCCAATTCATAGATCTCATTCTTAATACATCCTTTAGATTTTATGTACTCAATTGCCTTCAGATCAGATTGTGGAAAATTATTAAAGAAATATGAGCGAAACTGTGCAGAAACTTTAAAAAAGAGCTCAGTGTATTTGCAAAAAGGGAATCGTGTAGAAATATTGACATTGCATGGAGACATAATGTAGGAGACGGAATTTTTCTCAGGAGGAGGAGATTGAGAAAAGTAAACATTTGACGCAATGTTGAAACTGTACGCTTCATGAAATATAGTTTTACTGAAACAGCAAAGAGGAGTCTGAATTCAATGTTTTCAAGGAATTAATGTACCGTGAAGAAGTATACTAGCTATACGTTCTATTTTGGTCATTTTTATACTGGAGTGATAATCATGCAAATAGTCTCGTATGAACTCAACATAAATATTATTATAATATTTGAAATAGGTATGGAAGAAGCATAGAGCCAGAAACTCATTCTTATTGAAAAGCCTGAACCCATTCCAATGTTTTTAGGGATGAAAATGTTAGCTATCACCTATGGTACTGTCCTGGAATACTAGATCAATTTTTTCAATTGAATAGGAATATCATGGGATTAAAATCTGAAGGTAAGGTAACAACATTCATTAATATGCTTTATCGTAATCAAGGATAGCTCATTGTTCTAAAAATGACAATGTGCGAAAGCCTTCAGAGAGCACTTGCGTTTGAATCCATCAGAAATAATTACATGTGATTTCACATGAGCAAGTTCCATGAAATTATCATAATGATCAAGATTATAAATAACATAATTAAAAACCTAAGGGCGAACTTCACGTTTAATTTTATTCAGGAAGTCACGCATGCAGCGGCATAAGTGGGCCACTTTGTAGTTAGAAGAAACTAAGCTTAATTGGGGATCACAAATACTTCAGATGAACGTGTTTAGTTTCTTTTTAGATATTCTCCTAAATTCTGTATTCTGAGAGATTTATCCAGTCTTACGACAGTATTGATCTGAATGTGATCTTACAAGTCTGTGGAAGCATGTGAAATTCAATAAAAAATGTGAAAGATCACTTTCTATATGGGATATTCTGGATTGAATTGAGGTTATAGTAAGAAATTTCATGATTCAATAATTTTATTACAGCCAGAAAATACCATACAATAGGAGATCACAAATACAATAAAATAGGCCATTCCAATACAATAAAATTTATAACAGAATTACAATAACAATACATAAATAAAGATAATACACAACATGCAGTGAAAGAGCACTCACTTCAAAGCTATTCGGTTTTCCAAACAAGAAAATAAATAAATAAATTAAATAAAAAAAAATAATAATACAGAAATATAAACAAACAATTACTAAACTTCAATTCTATCACAGTCTATACAGCCCATTCTAATTTTAATACACCTACTTTACCTAATTTCAATCTATACCTTTTTTTTTTTTTTTTTTTTTTTTTTTTTTTTTTTTTAGATTACGTCCTAATGACTCCAGTCATGGAGTATAAGACAAGTCATGTTATTACATAATAATTCTAACACTAAGTAGTTCAACCTAGTTTAGGTTTGAAAGGAATTCTTGTACACTATAAAAAGCTTTATCAACTAAATATTTTTTCATTTGTTTTTTGAAAATCTTCAAATCATCATTACTTTTCAAGATTTGAGGTAGCTTGTTATAAAATTTCCTACCAATATAATCTGGTTTTTGTTCAAATAACCTACTATTGTGACCCATTATATGATAATCTGCTCTGTTTCGCGTATTATACTCATGAACATCTGAATTCTGGATCACACCACTCTTTTCACATGCATTACAGCTTCATATACATACAAAGATGGCACAGTTAATAGACCAAGCTTTTCAAATAAAGGCCTACAAGAGTCTAACCTATTCACTTTCTCTATACATCTGAGTGCCTTCTTTTGAATCTTAAACACTCTGTCCATATTTTGTTGAGATGAATTACCCCATACTAAAATAGCATACCTAATATGAGATAGTATAAGTCCATGGTAAGCAGTTAACAGTAGTTTTTTATCATTCAGCCTAGCAAGCTGCCGCAGGACAAATACCCCAGATGATATCTTATTACATATCCTCTCAATGTAAGGATGCCATGTTAATTTCCTGTCCAATAAAATTCCAAGAATGCTACTTTCTCTTCTTGGTCTAATTCATTTTCCTCTACAAACACATTTATTTCTCTATCCTCTACTGAATTATATTTACTTTTGAATTGTAGGAATTGACATTTCTTACTATTTATTGTTAATTGCCTTTGCTTCAAGAATTGGACAATTGACTGTACTCCAGTAAAAGCATTTATTTCTAGACTATCTAATAAATAATTGTTAAAGATAAGCGATGTGTCATCAGCAAACAACAGAGCTCTGTGATCTTTTAACTCTTTTGGTAATTGGTTCACATACAACAGAAACAGTAAGGGACCCAGAATTGAGCCTTGAGGTACTCCAGCCTGGACCTCCAGTTTTTGAGATTTAATTTTTACTATTTCATTCCCATCCACCTTGGTAAGCTCAACACACTGGTTTCTACCTATGAGATATGATTCAAACCATTTTAGTTCTATACCATTCACACCTACAGTTTTTAGTATTTCCAATAATATTCTATGGTTCACACAATCAAAAGCTTTGGATAAATCAAGAAATATTGCGGCTGCCTTCTCACCTGAATCTATATATCTATTAGTCTTTCAACAAGGGATACTATTGCAGTCTTAGTAGATTTCCCTTTCTGGAACCCATGCTGTTCATCACATATGAAATTAATTTCTTCCAGGTGCATCAATAACCTATTTAAAACTACTCTTTCAAAAATTTTACTTATTACATTTAAAATACTAATGGGTCTATAATTTTCAACTCTTTCAGAATCACCGCTCTTGAAAATTGGCAAAATTTTTCCTTGTTTCAGATCATCAGGGAAAATACCCTGCTCTAGTGAAGTATTAAGGAGATGCAATAAAGGGTCCAGTAATTCATTTTCACATTCTTTTAAAATTTTGCTTGAGACCCCATCCAATCCTACTGTTTTTTTGTTATTCAAATTTTTTATTATTCTTGACAACTCATCTCTTGATAATGGATGAAATTTAAATACCTTTTCAATTGGCTCAGCATTTAATGTAGTTGTATTATAAGTATTAGTGTTCAGTGACTTTTGGAGATTATATGCAACCTGTTGATAATATTTATTGAAAAAGTTACAAATGTCTATACTATCATCCATATAATTTCCATGTTCATCGATTATCCTAGGGACATTAGTAACTGTATCCTTTTGAGCTGCTCTCCTATTTCTATTAATTACCTCCCAAACAGCAGAGTTAAAATTAGTACTAGTTGTTAATATTTCAGCTGTTTTCTTACACTTAGCTTTCCTCACTTCTTTTGCATAGTTTTTCTTTAGACATTTGTATTTGACCTCACTCGGAACATCCCTCACTAATTTAAATTCCTCATAAGCTTCCCTAACAATATTTCTTTGAGTAAGGATATCTTCAGTTATCCATTCATCTACTTTGTTTAATTTACTTTTTACTTTGAATTTTTTTATCGGACAGCATACACTAATGTGAAATCTTAGAGTATCAATGAATTGCTTATATTTGTAATTTAGGTTACAACTGTTATAAACACTACTCCAATTTTCTTGAAGCAGTTCCTGCTTCAAACTATTTATATTTCCTAGCTCATATTGCTGAATTTCTCTCACAAAAGTTTTTTTTCTGCTTGGATTCTGGCCCTGCAACTTAACATCTAAAATTTGATAGTTATGATCTGATAGATCTGAGCTACCTAACCTGACATTACAACCTTCTATATTTGTGAGGATATTATCAATAATTGTCTGTGAAGTTCGAGTTACTCTTGTATATTCGTGGACCTTAATTTCTAAATTATTCATATTAATAATATCTCCATATCCTCTGTCATTTTATCGTGCCTGGCAAAATCGGTATTGAAATCTCCTACTACTATAACATTTGTGAAACGAGCGGTTGTAATTTCCAAAAGTGTATGGAGCAGCTCACAAAATTTTTGCCAGTCTCCATTTGGTGACCTAACACTACTACCTCAAATCGATCATCAATTTTTAACCTTAGTCCCGTCACCTCTAAATCCATCTCAACAGAAAATCTCTTAACAAAATCCAGTTCATAAGTTTGGGTATGTTTAGCATTGCTAGTGAATATACATACACCACCACTTCTATGAGCTATTCTACAAAATTCTGATCTCAGTGAATAGCCTGGAATCCTAACTTGATTTATTTCCTTTATTTTTAAGCCATGCTCTGTGAAAATAACAATGTCAGGATCCTCCTGTTTAAGAAATACTTCTAATCTGTCAATTTTGTTGCGAAGATACTGAATATTTTGATGATAAATACTAAAAACCTTACCATCTTGTGCTACTCTATCTCTAGCATTTGTAGCTATTTCCCTTTCCCTGTTTTGAGCCAATTTACTAAAAAATCGTTATTTGTTTTTTTGACTGTTTTTAAACCAGAGGATTGCAAACGGCTTTCAATCAGCTCTGCCAATCTATTACAAAAGATTACTTTGCCAGATCGATTTAGATGCAACCCATGATTAGTGAAGTTATGTCTTTTCAGCCTTTCATTTAGAAAACAAATCCCCAGTTGTTTAGAATTCTTATTTTTTAGGCTGTTGATTGTATTATGGATTGATTTGTTTGTCGAATTGATTGCTTCATTTAATTCTGGCCTATCAAACCTATTAGGAATAGTACTTATTATTAAGTTTGTTTTTTTGCTGAGTGGCACAATTTCCTTGATTTTTTCTGTTACTTGAGGAAGATGATTCAAGTTAGGTTCATTTATATTATTTGAGCCACCCAGTACAATTAGATAGTCATTTTCATCAAAGTCTTTAGTTTGTTCCCTAGCTGACTCTACAACTGCATTAATTGATGCACTTGGCTTGAAAAAACATTGGACATCAAATTTATTTTTGATCTTTTATCAAGGAGATCACTGCAATCACGTCCATGACTGGACGTCAGTAGCAGAACTCTCCCTTTCCTATCTTTATTTCCCTCAGCTATATTTTTGGTTGCTGTCTTCAAAACCTCACTGTACGTTTTATTTCGACCATTTTCAGAGCATTTCCCATCATTTAGGTTAGATTCTATTTTTTTGCATTTGGACGGAGGTTCTATCATACATTTAGTATTATCAAATTTAGATTTTAGTTTCTTTATTTCCTCCGACATTAGACTACATTGATTTTTCAGATTTAGTATTTCTTTTTTATGGTCTTCATCTTGTAATTTTATAATCAGTTCCAAAGATTTAATTTCTTCTACCATCCCTAACCTTTCTTTCTCAGACGTTTTTAAAGTTACTTCTAATTGGTTTTTTAAATTAGTGTGGCCACTTTGTAGCTGCACACAACTGCGATATTCTAGCCTCAAAATGAGGCAGAGGCATGGCAATGAGGTTAGTTTGGACCGTTCCAGCCATAATAAGGAATGGCCGAGGGCGAACTTCACGTTTCCAATGAGAAATGCTGTTTTCGGCCTCAGCTGACCAACTTTGCAGGCAAATCGTTTCCTGCTGCCAACTGATAGCGATGCGTCTTAGCTTTGAATTGATCAATTTCCGTGAGTCATCGGCTATGCAAACTGATAGTATCTAATGAAATTGGCAATACTGAATATGATAATAGTATCATCCAGGAACGCTTTATTGGAAGAAATACAGAGAAGGTAGTCAGTGTATTTGGAAAAATATTTTCTATTCATCAAAAGATTATACAAAAAGCTTTTCACGATATCCATCAAACGATGACAGTCATTACCACAATGACACTCTCAATCTTCATACTCAATCACCAACCAATTGATAATAAAACAAAGCTTGAGGAGTGTATGTGTAGTTTTCAAGAATATACTCACCTAATCCTCATGCTCATTTTCACACATTATTGAATATAGCATTAATAGTGATTTGGAAGTCAAAACACTAATCCAATATATTTTCAAAAGTGATTGACACTTGAAAATGGTCTTACTGCTGAAAAATGTCGTGTCAATAAAAATCGTGAAAATGTGTTAAGTGTTAATTTCACTTCAATAGTGATTACTCATAGTCGTTCAACAATACTTTGAAATAACCTATATTCATATAAAATAAAGTCACTTCAGTTACTTTTCGTTACATGTGAAGTCGACCCAAAACGAATACCTCCCTCACTCACACATGAACTTCGTCCACGATAAAATTCAGTTCGAGCTTAAAAAACAGAAATTCAATTGAGAAAAGATGGAGGTTATGTCATTGGAACATGTAGCCTAGATATTTTCAGTCACATGAACTAAAATTTCATTATTGTACTTTTTAATGGGTGGGAGAGGATTATGTTCCTGATTGATAGGAGGAAAATCATAATGAAAGAGCTTCCATGAAAGTTGATTTGCCAATAACAACAAGATGTAAACAATGCCAGAAATGTTTTCCCAAATAGAATTATTCGGGACATGTATTTTGCATTTGTACAGTTCAGGTTGAGTTATGGTATTTCTTGTTGGGCCTCTACATAATTTGTTACATTTTATGCCAATTATCATATTGCAGAAGGCTTTAATCAGGGTTATCTGCTGTGGTGAAAGTAGACGTGCTCACTCTTACTCCCTTTTCAGAGAATAATCTGTATTGCCTCTGCGTCTGGTTATAATACAGTACAAGATGTAATACTAGAGGGTTTATAATTCCACCCAGATCAGATTGCAGTCTCTTTCAAAAAAGCTTCATTTTTTGGGTCCTAAATTTTTCAATAGTCTGCCTGTCGAGATTGAAAATTCAAACTATCTCAGGTCTTTCAATTATAAATTGAACCTATGGTTGATGGAACAGTCTCAGTTGAGATTAATGAGCTTTTTATTATTCTTGGATGAATCACATCGACAGTCACTTGTTTCAATTCTTTCACTATCTTATTAATGATTATGATTTCTCCATGGTGTGTGGGTGCGTGGATGTGTGTTGGTGTGTGTGTGCGTGTGTAGGATGAATTAAGATAATTAAACTTAATTCAGATAAGTATTTTCATTTGAGTTTATATGAGAATTTTTAGTTAGTTCTGAATGTATTTCACTCCTGTTTTCAGACAAGAATTTTCTTAATCAAACAGAATTGTATTCAATGATCTGCAATATAATTTGTGTAACGGAATTTGTTTTGTAAAAAAAATGATATCACTGGATAAAACTTGACTTAGATTATATTATTGTTGTTCGAAAATTAACTTTCTAGAGAATATGGGATAGACCTTGTATAGAGTTTAATATTAGTGAAAATTTGGAAATAGTATGCTGATTCAGATTAGCATACAAACAGCAGATTTCAGCATTAGTTTGACCTGTCGCCGTGCTCATAAATCAAAAACGTTAATATTCTCAATAATATTCTTGATTAATGTGAAAAAAGCAAGATTTTGAGAGCTGTCAAGGTATCTCAGCAATAATAATACAAACGTCATCTAAAAGTTCAAGTGTGGAACACTGCACTGAAATTAGCATCTGTACTTCATAAGTCACTCCATTTTACAAAATATATTTCAAAGTAGGTCTTTCAGGATGACATTTCATTCGCTATTTTGGACACTTGCGACTGCTAATACTAAGTTAGCTCCCCTTACAATTCTCATTGCACTGCTCCACTGTTATATGATTATTCTCGGATGAGTCTGTCACTGGCAATTTCCATCGTATTTTTCCGTTGAAGAATCCGTGTGGTTCTGGTCCCCCTCAACCCTCTCCTAACCACCCCCCTCACAACCGACAACAAGTCACGAGACGACGGCAGCGACTTCCATTAGCTTTTGCGAAAACCCTTCGCTTTCTGCGTTCTTTTTTATCCGCTTTCCATCTTCTCTCCTCCCTCCACTACTCTTTCTCTCACCATCCTCAGACATCCTCTGGACGTCTGTTACCAACGACTTTATTCCCCAGTAACAAGAAACAGTCCCATTAATCTCACGGATTGGATCGCAGACGAACCTCTCAACCTACTCTCCAACTCTTTTCCTCTCCTTTCTCTCACCATCACCGAAACGCTTGTCGCAGTAATAAATTCATTTTCAGCTATAAACGGACATTGCGACCGTCTTGTCTGACACAAGCTGAGCAACATGAGCCTGCAACAGATCATTAGGATTGTGACATGTTCTCATGTACAGCGGACGGCTCTCTCTCAAGCCTTACTTCCATTTCATTTTTAATGAACCAACGATAGCAGCCTTTTTTCTTAGACTGAATATTTTGAAAATATCGTGTTCACTGGTTGATATGACACGGACTATTTATGATAGTTTCCAAATTATCCAATGATTTTGT